>NC_056736.1:631439752-631441005 GCF_019279795.1 Protopterus annectens | reverse complement strand
AGAACATCATGATGAATTATCAATGATTGTTACAATGGCCTCTGAACCAATTCGACCTAGAATACATGCTAATCTCTTAAATAGCAATTTTCTTCCCAATACTGATACTTATATTGGTGAGGGGGAATACCTTTTCCCCTACTGGTCAGGACAGACAAGGGAGGGAGACGGACAAGGTCCATGAGTCGGGGGCGCCAGAAGCGCAAATACTCCTTGTAGTATACTCAGAATCATACCCTCAAGAAAATGTGGGGGGAAAGTGAACAGTCATTAGTTCTTAATATTTCATCTTACATGCTCTCCCTGGAAGAAAGGGAAGTTCTGTCCAGAGGTTTAAATTTCATTCCTACATACAAAAGCAGGATGTCTGATACTGGTTTAGATCTTAAGGTTTTTTGTAGGAACATTATGCTCCGTGTGTTATATGTTTACATGGTGAATCTAGGAAGCAAGCAGGAGAAATAGAACCTGAGTCAACTTGCTCTTTAAAGAAGTTAAGTAATTTTGTTCCTGTTAACCATCCTTTGGTAGATGCATACATGAAACTCACTGAGGGTGAACTTTTTAAATATTATGATAATATTGGCTCTAATATTAATAGGAGGACTAGATATAATTTGCGTTATAAAGAAAAAGCAGCCTTTAGGCATCTACAGGATAATAAATTAATAACGATTAAGCCTGCAGATAAAGATGGACTTAACGTTGTTATGGATACAGTACATTATATAAGGTCTATGGAAACTTTGTTAGGTGAAGAGAAGTTTTATAGTAAAATCACAGTTAGAGATATACATTTGATTAATAATTTGGTCTCCAACACCCTGATTGATGTGTTTAGAGGAGGTCTTATTCCTAAGGATTCCTTTGATTATCTTGTTGTTTCAAATCCCCTCATACCTATAATACAGTGGTTACCAAAGGTACGTAAGAATCCATCTGATCCACCAATGAGACCTATTGTGGCGGGCGGAGGTTGGGTCACGGAAACCCTTTCAGTCTATGTTGAGAAACATCATAGACCTGTAATTAGTTCAAATAGGTTTGTCCTTAGAGACTCAAAATAGTTCCTCATTGACCTCTACGATTGTATTAAAGATGTACATGATTTAGAATATTTTTTGTTACTTTAGGTGTACAATCCCTTTTCATGGTTATTCCTAATGACCTAGGGATTCAGTATGGATATGAATATCTTATAGACATAGTGATTTTTCTTTGTTCCAAGTTGATCTTGTCACTCATTTTTTGGA
>NC_056736.1:631304752-631434752 GCF_019279795.1 Protopterus annectens | reverse complement strand
TCCGACACCCTTACCTTTATGTCTGTATCGGCTCCGGCCGGAGCCGATGCATCGAGACCTTCTGTCGGTGCCGAAAAGTCCTCGGCTCTGACTGCATCTATGGTTTCGTCGGCTCCGATGGTTCCGTCGAGGAAGAGGTCCAGGTCCCCTTCCTTGGAACCGATACTCTCGGCTCCGGCCTCACCTCTCCTCTCGGAACGGAGCCATCGGAGCCGATCATCCAGGTCATCCAGGCTTTCTGACCATGATTTAGAGAGGGTGGTCAGTAGATTATTGAAATCACAGGCACTGGCCCAGATGCTACATAGTCCGTCTCAACAGACTACTATTAGTCCACACCCTCTTGTAGTTCCTTCTTCGACTCTATCGCAGAGTTTGGAGCTGGAGTCTTCGGGAATAGTTTCTGCTATGGCTGAGGGGCAGATACCTCCCCCTTCTGCTCCCTCAGCATCTACTCTTATCTCCTCTTAGAGACCTTCCTTAGAGGGATTCGGTGGTCGGGCTTCCCTGGTCTCCGAGGGGGTGAGTGGCATCGGACCCTTGTCCGACCCTACTCTTCCCCTTGGAGCCTCGGCCTTGGTGAGCTCGGCTCCGACATCCGCCTCGGAGCCTTCTCTTTCGGTGGGCCCTGAAGTTCCTTTCTTCGAACGGGTTCTCTCGACCTCCCTGGGAGGGGAGCCTTCGAGGTGATGAAGAGTGTGCTGGCCACTGACTCAGCCAGCAGTCTGTTCCCTTAGCTCCTCCCTCACGGTGCCTGTCGATATCTCTGCCATCTCTTGCTCCCAGACCCAGAGATCCTCCGCCTCAGGTTTCCCCACTGGAAGAACCCCTCTTCCGAGGATTCTCCTGATCAGTCAGGGATCCTCCGCAAGAGGACTTGTAAGAGGAAACACATAGACTCCCCTGAGTCTATCACTTCAGATACCGACTTAGATGAGTCGGAGGGATCCCCAAGATCCCTCTGAGAATGTCTCCTTTTCAGACATCCTAGAACTCCTTAAACAGACGGGAAACTGGCCCTCCAATAATCCCTCTGAGGATGAGTCGGTATACCTAGAGGCGCTTGGATCTCGCCCTCCACCTCCTGGGTGTCTCCGCCTTCGACCCCTTATGCAGGTTATTGCTCGAAGGCTTGGGCTGCTCCTGACTCTGTAGAGCCAGTTCCTAGAGGCCGCCTAAATTTATTACTGCCCCTTCGGATAAGCAATTCCTTACTTAAAGGTGTCCCTGCTGATGCCATGGTGGTGGCGGCTGCCACTAAGAAGGAACTTGCAGATCCTTCCGTACCTGTCCATCCTCCTAATAAGGACTCTAGGACCATGGATAGGTATGGTAAGCGGATGTTCTCTTCAGCGACCTTTGCTATGCGCTCGCTGAACTACTTGTGTCACTTCACCAGACTCCAAAGGGACATCCTTAAGGAGCTAGGTGAAGTAGTACAGGATCCCACAGCTGCAGGGACTCAAGAAAAAATTGCTTCGCAGCTAGGAACCCTTAATTCTATTGCTAACTCCTCCATGCGACTGATATATGCAGCAGATGGAGCGAGTAGGGCCGCAGGTACAGGTGTGGCTCTTAGACGCCAAGCCTGGATGCGGCTCTGTAATTTTGCAGATCCCTTTAAGGCCCTTCACAAACTCTCCCTTTGATGGGTCAGCTTTGTTTGGCCCTCAAGTGAAGGATACATTGACCAGGTGTGAGCAGGACGGCAAGACTCTTTCTGCCGTAGGGGTCCGTTTTTCCACCCCTTCTAGACCTTACCCTAAAGGACAGAAGGGTGGCAAAATGTGGTTCCGCAAATCCCAAGGAGTCACGCCGGATACACGTCATCAGTTTACCCCTAGAGGCAGAGGGGTAACAATAACAGACGCCAGCCTAGAGGCAGAGAGGGGTCCACAAAACCAGGGAAGCAGAGAGCCTCTCTGACAAGCCCTTTCAGCATCCCTGAGATGTTGCCCGACTGTCCATCCTTGGAGGCAGTCGGGGAAGACTATTGCTGTACCCAGAAGCCTCATGCCCTCACCCAAGACAGTTGGGTACAGTCGATCATATCCGAGGGTTACAAAATTCCTTTCGAGGAAAGTCCCTTCTCTCACTCAAATTCCCTTCCAGATGTACCACCCGGTCTAAGGGAAATTGCAGAGTTAGAAGTATTCAAACTTCTACAAAAAAGAGCCATTCAGCCAGTTACAACAGACCATTCAGAGCCCGGAATCTACTCAAGATTCTTTTTGGTCCCCAAAAAGACGGGAGACTGGAGACCAATATTGGATCTCAGCAGACTCAACAAGTCTGTGAGAAAGACAAGATTTCGAATGGTCACACTTCAGTCAATTCTGCCCTTCCTAGAGAAGGACAACTGGATGTGCTCAATGTGCTTCAGGATGCGTACTATCACATAAAAATTCACAGACGCTCCAGAAGGTTTCTCCGCTTTCGGCTGGGGTCCAGTCATTTCCAATTCAGAGCCCTGCCCTTTGGTCTCACTACAGCCCCCAGAGTGTTCACCAAATGTATGGCAGTGGTCACGGCTCACCTGAGACGTCAAGGATTCCAGGTGTTTCCGTATCTCGACGACTGGCTCCTTTCAGCCACCACCAGGCATCAACTTCTTCAAGCCAGGGATTACACTATAAATCTTTGCACTCAATTGGGAATTTCATCAACTACTTAAAAATCCTCTTTATTGCCCTGCCAGTCTATTACTTTCATAGGCGCAAACTTAAACACTGTTCGATGTCAGCAACCCTCACAGACCAAAGAATCTCAGATATACAAAGTCACGTGAGGATCATCCTAGCCAGCAAGAAAGTACAAGCCAGAATGGTTCTAAAGGTTGGGCCTCATGGCTGCGGCCATTACCCTTCTTCCCTGGCCCGCTTCTATATGCGCTGCTTCAGTGGATGTTGTTCACTCAATGGTCTTACCAACAACTTCCGATGCGCCACCAAATACTGGTGACACAAATTTGCAGGAATCATCTTTCATGGTGGATTACTTCTCCCAGATTCACCAAGGCAGACCCTTTGTACCCCAGCCCCGTAGCCACTGTCACTACGGACGCCTCCCTGATCGGGTGGGGTGGTCATTATCAGGGCAGGATGGTTCATGGGACGTGGCAACCGCTCAATACCACCTGCTCATAAATGTCCTAGAGATGAGAGCAGTGCTTTAACGCTTGCAAGCCCTCAACGACTTTCTTCCCTTGGGAACAATTGTAGTTCACACAGACAACATGTCTGTAGTATGGTATATCAACAAACAGGGCGGAACCAAGTCCTACCCCTTGTGTCGAGAAGCTCTCAGACTTTGGCAATGGGCGATCTCCTCTCATCGGTTTCTGGTAGCAACGCATATCCCTGGGAAAACCAACATTTTAGCGGACAGATTGAGCAGAGCTATTCTCATGCCTCACGAGTGGCCTCTCAAACAATCTATAGTGGAGGAGATTTTTCTAGAATGGGGCCGCCCATGTTGCGATCTTTTTGCTACTCCCCAAAACAGCAAATGCCCAGACATCTTCTCTCTTCCCACTGCCAGGCCATCCCCCAGAGACGCCTAACCCAGGATTGGCCCCAGGGACTTCTTTATGCCTTCCTCCTTTTCCGCTGATTCCACAAGTACTCCAGAAAGCCACCGTTTAGAGAGCCAAAATGATTCTCATTGCTCCCTATTGGCCTCGACAGATTTGGTTTCCGTTCCTCCCTCGTCACCTTTTGGTGCAGCCGTGGCATCTGGACCCAGTACCAGACCTTCTGATTCACCAATCGGGTCAGCTGCACCGGTCTATCCCTTCTCTCAACCTCACAGCATGGTTGCTCCACTTCCTTCCTTAGCCAGGCTTCCTATGATCTCTAATCCTGTTAGAGACATCATAGTAGCTTCCCTAAAATCCTCCACTAGGAGGATTTATACTAGCAAATGGAAACGCTTTTCTTGTTGGGCAAAAGCTAAAAATATTGATCCCTTTACTGCTCTAGTACAAGCAGTTTTGGATTTCTTAGCGGAAATCTTTCACGCGGGCTCCTCTTCTTCCACGGTCAAAGTTCAATTGGCTGCTATCTCGAACTTTCATGTCGGGTTCGCAGATCACAACATTATGTCCCACAGGCTTTGTAGAGCCTTCTTAAAAGGAATTTTTCTCCTGAAACCTCCAATCAGGAGTCCTCCTCCTCAATGGGACCTAAATTTAGTGCTGACATCCTTGATTCTTCCCTCCTTCGAGCCAGTTGTTTCATGTTCCCTGAAATTTCTTTCATGGAAAACTTTATTCCTGGTTGCTATTACATCGGCTAGGAAGGTATCTGAACTTCATGCTCTCTCTGTTCGCCCCGCCCCTATTTAGTCTTCCACAAAGACAGAGTATCATTGAGAACTAATCCGACCTTTTTGCCTAAGGTCGCCTCAAAGACCAATTTGAATCAGGCTATTGATCTTCCTGTATTTTTCCCAAACTACTCAAACAGATCGGAACAAAAGTTACATTATCTTGATGTTCACCGCCAACTCAGATATTATTTGGACAGAACAAAACAATTCAGGAAATCCGATCAGCTCTGTTTCTTATGCTGATAACAAAAAAGGCCTTCCTGTCTCAAAAGTGACCTTATCTAGATGGCTTTCTTCTGTCATCTCTGAAATTTATCAGCTCAGGGGAAAACAGCTGTGCTCGAAACCTAAAGCGCATTCAACCAGAAGCTTAGCCACTTCCACAGCTTTTCAAGCTAGACTTCCATTAGACACTATTTGTGCAGCAGCCACTTTGGGCCACTCCTCATACCTTTGTTTCTCATTACAAATTGGATTTGGCCTCCAGGGACAGAGCCAGTTTTGGCTCTACAGTTCTCAAGAGTCTGTTCCATTGAGCCACCCAGGATAGAGGTGCTAGGACGCTGTCCCATCAAGCAGAATGAGTAGATTGACAACTTAACATTGAGAAGTTATGTACCTACCATAACGTTCCATGTTAGTTGTCTTCTCTCGCCTTCTTTCTTGCGACCCTCCCTCCTTCCCCCTGGCCTGGACAGACCTTTCTCTCTACATGGAAGAATGCTTCTTAAGACCATACAGTGCTGGTCCTCCAAATCCATCCTTCAGGCTTTTTCTCTCCTTCTTTCTTGCTTTTGGGAAGTTTTTTATGCTTGGTGTTATTGCCTATAGACAACAAACGAGATCTGGGTACTTACCGCCTTGCATCATGGGATATGTGGCTGCCTCGAGCTGGTAAAAGTGACTCTCGAGCTTAGCAAAGTGCCAAGTCGGAGCCGAGGATCGGCTCCGAACCCATCAAGCAAGAAAGAAGGCGAGAGAAGACAACTAACATGAAACGTTATGGCAGGTACATAACTTCTCATTCCTTTGCAGACAATACTTTGTGAGGTTTCCCATTCTGTTCCTACAGATATTCCTTGCGTGCCTCATGTAACGTCTGTCTCCTGTATTTGATGCATTTAATTTGACCACCACTCCCTCTCATGCATTTACGCAGAATTCTTTTATTGAACCACAAGTAGAATGCAAAATTCAGTCTGAATCAGTTGCAAGTCTTAAGTAAGGGTTTCTCATTTCTACCAGCTCATAGGGCTGATTTGTCCTCTCTACTCTTGGATTTTAGACTTTATCTAAGAAAATGAAATTTAAAACTTCTGTGCCAAAAAGATTCTATTGACTCTAGCTATGTTAATGATGAAAGTGATGGCCATTCTGTGCCTAAATTACTGGTCAAAAAGTATTTATAACCCTCCATTGAATAATATTTTTTTTAACACTGTGTGAAAAAGATTTTAGACGTTTATGTAATGCTTCTAGTCATATGAAATGGTTTAACTTATCTGCTGATCCGGTCACTACAAAATGACAAATCCTTGAGTATAATGAGGGCTGACAAAGGTTTGGGAGCTTTTCTGATCAAGCAGGATCAATATATACAAACATTAAATGATTTAAACAACAGTATATTATATGAAAGTCTCTTTGTTGAGGTTAATAGTGCCTTTAAAAAAATTGATAGAACCATAGCTTCAGTAGTTAAAAGGCATGCAGTCTCGGATGTCCGTTCAGTATCCTCACCTTCCGAAAATCCATAAGGACCAATCTAACTCTCCGTTTAGATATATTGTCTCTAATAAGAAGACTAAAGCTGAGAAAATCTCTGTGCCTAGATTTCTTACTTTATCCAGTGGTTCTACTATCTCCCTTTTACCTTAGGGATTTATGGGATTTTTTAAATCTGTTACTTCTGCTTCCTCCTCCTGCTCAAGATAAACATACTGGCTACATTGGATATTGAAGCCTTGGCCCTATACACAAATATCCCACATGCAGAGGGTTTATTCTTTCTTAAGTCTCGTATGTCCCAACATACCAATTTTCAGTTGATAAGATAGAAACTATTTGCAGGCTTAATTTTTTGGTTCTTGAAGGGAATTTTTTCCATTTTTAATAATTGTATCTTTCAACAGATTTGAGGTGTAGCAATGGGTTCAAGGATGGCCCCATCTTTTGCTAATATAGTCCTAGCTGCTTGGGAGACTGGCACTTCAGTACATTTACCTGGATATGCATACAAAAGACTTATAGGAGGTACATAATGTGTTTTTTATACGGAAGAGTGGTGAGTCTCTTTTATTTGAGTTCATTGACTTTTTGTCAGCTAGCTTACCTTTCCTTAATTTTAAAATTTCTGCATATGGTAAAGAGATTACTTTCCTGGATACACACAGGTTAAACACTGACGCCTTTTCTTGGTCCTCTAATATACATAGAAAGGAAACATTTAGGAATAACTATCTTGGCTTCACCAGCATGCATCCATTTTTATGAAGCGTAACTTGACTAGGGGACAGTACAGTAGACTGTCTCGTATCATTATTGATGTTTTTCTTAAGGAAAGTGATATATTTACTAATTTTTTATTACTAAGAAATTATCCTAAAGCTTTGCTGAATTCCCTGTTCTCAGAAATGTTATCACTTAGACGCATCAAATTCCCTCCTATTGTTTCTCATGGATTTGTTCCTAGAAGTAATGTAAATGCCACCTATTCTGTGGAGACTGCTAATACTCCCGCTATTGTTTCTTCACATCATACACACACCTTTGCAGCTGACAGCATAGAAGTTTTAACTCTGTGGGTTGCAAACTGACTTACTGACAGAACCCACACTGTAAAAGTAGCAGACTCCAAATCCAGCTCTAGACAAGTGCCAAGTGGAGTACTTCAGGGTTCAGTCCTGGGACCTATCTTGTTTGGCATCTCCTTCTCTGAAGTACAGGCCAACACTAAGGGGTTCTGGCTAATGAAGTTCACAGATGACTGTAAGCTGGGAGCCGTTATTGAATCCCCAAATGATGTGTATATTCTACAAAAGGGCCTTACAGAAACAGATGCTTGGTGCCAGAGCCGTGGGCTCAAGCTCAATGCCAAGAAATGTATAGTTATCCCCTTTGGGGAAAAAACATGTACCCGTTATTTACCACATAGGTAGCAGTACACTAAACATCAAAAGTGTGATAAGAGACTTGGGGACACAGGTGGACAGTGGTCTCGCCTTCAATAACCACATCGCCACAACAGTCAGGAAATCTTGCTATGCGGCACACCTCATCACTAAGGGCTTTTCAACCAGAAAAAAGGAGGTCATTGATCCACTGTACTCATCCCTCATTAGAACGATTACCATTCGGTGGGTACCTCTCAAGACATCTGCAACAACTGGAAAGGCCGCAGAAATACCTCAATAAAAGAATCACAGGCCTAAAGCAGATGCCCTGTGTTGTCTAATTAAAAAACTCCAGCTATACTCTGACACACATCGTTTACTCAGAGGCGATCTCTGCTTAACTTACAAGGCCATGTCAAACCCAGAGCTGTTGAACAGGCTACACTTAATCTCAGAGCCACACGCTCCAGGGATCTAAACCTTGTCATCACAGTGGACAAAACATGCTGCAGGGATAGGTTATTGACCCAGAGATTCTTCAGACTCTGGAATAGACTGCCCATACATGTCGAGCAGAGTGCCTCTTTGGCCCTCTTCAAAAGAAACTTTGGCAATTCTATGGGAGATGGGAAATTCAACCCAGGGATCACGTCTGTTGCCCTGCTAGACGGGGGTCCAGGGAAGTAAATATTGTGGGAAGAAATAGCCAGGGAATTGTTATAGCTAGGCTTGTATAGGCCCTAGGGCCGATAGCCTAGTACCAACCTATGAACAAACCGTACTAATATAAACACAAGAAGGGTTGACAAATGCATACTCAAAAATCCAAGCACATCATGTTACTTCTAACACTGTTAATGGGAACATTTCTCTGGACAGACAGAATAGCTTTCCTATACCTATCTGTAGGTATTCAAAATCCATTAGAAATATTAGCAAAAATTGGGGTATTTTAACAGTCAAGAAGTGTTTGACAGATTAGGATAGGATCCAGTTTTTACTTATAAACGCACAAAATCACTCCGGATGTTTGTTGAGAATAGAAACTCTCTATTTCTAGTGTTAGCCCCTGATAATAAATACAGTGCACACTTTTGGCATGTTTATTTGTAATAACTGTAGCTTGTACTTATATTTATAAAGGCACCTCTTTTGTGTTTAGACACAATGCACTGTTTGCTTTAATAACTATTTTAACTGTAATTCTGTTAATGTTGTATATGCTGCTTTCTGCACTTCATGCATGGCATTGTTTATAGGAAAAACTACTACGAAATTGTCATCTAGGATCAAAGAACATTGTGTAGCGATTAGAAAAGGAGATAATCGTAATGCCTTAGCAAAACACAGTATTACTTGCTCACGTTTCACTGGGTTTAAATTTCTTGTTGAAGCAGTCCCCATTTTTTTTTGGTGACTAACACATTATTGGAGGTTGAGCAGTTAGTATGGCAACTTAGACTTAGAGCTGATGCCCCTCCTGGGCTTAATGAAAATTTGAATATTAAATGTACCCTAAAATGGAACTACTAACCTGTCATTTACTTTTTAGTCTTCTGATATGTTATTGGGTCATATTTCTTTAACTGTTATAGGAATTTGATTCATTAACAGTGATAAGTGTTTGAATCTTTGAAATGTTTTACGTGTTATAATATGTAGTTCTGTGATCTTTATTGGGCCTTGTTCCATAGTGAGCTCCTACAGTTCTACACTGTATATACAGCTTATTTATTCTAAGCTTTATCTGAAGAAGTCCTTGATATTAATAAACGAAAGCGCTAGACACTGTCTCCTGTGTGTCAGATTAGTACAGTTCATTTCATTCATTTATTTATTTTTTAGTCTTAAGTGTTTCTTTAGAAGAAGTTCTTGTATTATATTTATTTTATCTTCAACTCAAGTGAGTTATATCTATATATATATTCATCCATATCTATCTGTGTGTGTATATATATATATATATATATATATATAGCAATATCTATATATCTAATGTATGTATCTTTATATCTGTAATTATATATATACATATGTGGGTATATACACATATATATATATATATATATACACACACATATATATATATATATATATATGTATACACACACACACACATATATACACACATATATTTTACAGATTTTAATTGCAAAGTGTCAGTGTTGAATTCAAAATTTCAAAGTGTTATAATTATCTAACGCTTATTTTCTGATGGGTTTTAGATTGTTAATATTGATATACTCGAAGAGTACTTCGAAGCGCTGACATGGTCTTAGTAGTCAGCACAACTATTTAGCTGTTTGCAGGGGAACAAGCCCCCTTCACCCCCCACACCCCCTGCAAATTATATATTCCAACTCCAAGATAGCACTAGATTGAGGAAAAGGGTAAATTGTAGTGCGAACTGTTATCAGAACGTCGAATGCACGTTAGCAAATGTACACTACTATTCGCTCCTGTGCATTTGAGCATTTGCAGAACATTACTGAAACTTGAAAAGATGCAGTCATCCATTCCAGTTTTGCATGCGTCATTCCACATTTTAATAATAAACCATATATATCTTTTTTTTTTTGTTTTTGTGAATTCCTTATCCAGTTTCTCTCCCAAATCCTTTCAACACTCCTCTGATCCCTCTAATTATCAAGCAGTATTTTATATGCTGTGCTAATTATCCCTTCTTAACAGCCGCTTCTGTTCTAGATTCTACCAAAACTCTACCAGTACTGATCTTTTAATTTGGATCCTCCCATTCCTTTCTCTTTGCCTACTCTGATATTTTATTTATTTATTTTTTTTAATTTAGTTTACATTTGTTAACTGGGAAAGTCCAACTGGACACACATCCATTTTCAGCGGAGGCCGGGGGAGAAAAGCTCCAATAGCATGTCATGAAAAAATTACACAATATCATACAGAGGTATAGGTTCCATAGAAACATAAGTTATGTATAAATTAACAATTCCTTTAGAAAAGTCAGCATACAGCATTCTAGTAGTAGGGTTTATATAGAGTATAAAATATAAACACAAGAAAAAAATATATATGTTTTTGTCTTTCTAATTATGAGTACTCTCAATATTTTGTTACATAAATAAACAGTGATTATTAAGCTTTACAGTGAAAGGAATTAGGGGACCTTTAATAGAATCCTTGCGTATGTTATTGGTGCAAATTAACCTGGGGAGTAACATGAACAAAGCCAATTGTTTGATAAGTGAGTTCTCAGGAATTTCTTAAATTGTATAGTGGAGGTTATTTGGTAGTGATTTCCAGATTTTGGCAATAGTGCAACCAGAGAGAGATTTGCCAGCATCGTTTTTGTGTCTGATAACGCTATTAGGTTCTGAGAACTAGATCGTAAGGCTCTGGTAGGGATGTGGGGGTTAATTATATTTTGAAGTGCAGGTTTTTTTTTCTGGAAGGTAAAAGCGATTATACTCTGTTGTACGTTGATTAAACAAGTAGTTGAGGTAGCTTGAGCCATTTGAGTTGGTTAAGGGCGAGACAGTGGGTGGGATTTTTATGAGGTTTTAGTAGCTAACTTGGCTATTTTGTAATAAGATTCCATTTTGTTCAGATCACTCTGGCAGAGATTAGTAAGGATGGGAGAGGCATAGAGAAGGATGGATAAGAGATGAGTTCTTGCAGTAGTAGCTTTGGTTTGTTTAGTTATAAAGTGTCTGTTCCTAGAGAGAAGTCCTAGTTTTTTATTAACTTAATGGTTTGTGCTATATGTGTGTCAAATTTGAGGTGGTCTATTTCTACACCTTTTAGTGTGTGCAGTTGGAGTGATTTAAATGTTATCTTTGGAGTGAATGGTGAAAGTGTTGTTGAGGGGGGGAGCATGACCTGGGCCGAAAAGAATTAATTTAGTTTTTTTTTTTTTTTGGGTTTAGCATAAGTTTGATGTTTGTGAACCATGTTTCGGTTAGAGTAAAAGTGTTTTGTATGAAGATTTGCAGTTCCTTTAAGGTGGGGGCGGCACTTATAAGGGTGGTGTCATCCGCATATTGTACTGTGTGAATGAGGAGGAGTTGATTTGGTTGGTGAAACAGTGAGAACAATAGTGGGCCAAGGATGGATCCTTGAGGGGACACCTATGGATACTGGTAGCAGGGGTGACAGCTGGTCATGCCATAGGACTGCCTGCCGTCGACCAGATAATAAGTAGCTAGTAAACCATGATATAGTGGAGGGGCTGAGGCTTAGGGTAGATTGTTTGAAGAAGAATGTTCTGGTCTAACATGTCAAAGGATATCAGTCCTTTTATAGGGAAGGTAGTCTGAAGTCTGCAGACCAAATGAATTCTTGCTCTCTTCCCATTCTTTTACCTTTCCCCTCTCTGTTTGCTCCCAATTCCTTGGTTTCTTCCCCAGTAAATTCCAGACCCTTCTTTGTTTTGACTTGGTCATGCTCACTTAGGGTAGAGGGCTAACAAGATATAAAATACAAAGTTCTCCCTTTGTAAGAGTGCTTCCTATGCTCCCCAAACCAAGTTTCCATGGCAGAACCAGTTCTGAAGTATATGTTAGCTTTGGCAGCCTAAGATGTGGTTTGTTTTGTAGAGTGAGAGTAAAGTTTCAGCTGAAGTTTACTTTGTTCCAATGAATGATGTACTGTGAAGATCAGTACTGGAAGTTTAAAAAAAAAAAATCATATTCTTGTTGTAAAGAAGTTCAGGATTCTTGCACTTCAGTCCCTTCTTTCTTCCACAAGTAGTTTTGGTCGCTTTAGATATTACGTGTGCTTGTATATTACTGTTTTTCAAGGAACACCAAAGATTCCACCAGTTCCTCACAGACAGAATATTTTAATTTCCCATGTTTTCCCATTAAACTTTCCAGTCCTCCCAGTGTTAAGATGTTTTAGCGTTGATTTTTTCCTCACATCAGGCTACAAGATGTATTCATTATTCATAACTCTACAACTTCATAATTGCAGCAGAGTCCAGGACACAGAATTACACAGTCCAGTGCTTCACCAATGTAGAAGATTTCCCCTTAACCCACAGAAGTCCAGACTTGGTTCTTGCAAACTGTATGAGTCCTACTGGATAAAGAACTGCAGGGAGACACCATCTCAAAGGTAGAGCTTAATAGTGGCTTACTCATTCCTTCACAGTCTTATGAATGAAAGAACTGTCATAATGTCTGTCCTGACTACTTATCCTGTTATCAAAGCTTCACATGAAGAGACCTCACTGGTACCCATGCAGTCCATGCTGCAAATACCTGCACTCCTTTGAGAGGGTAATCCTTCTTAGCCCCTCTTTTCCACTGGGAATTCCATTTGTGGTAGCATGAGAAAGGGTACTCTTTTAGACCAAAGGAGGTACAGAGATTTAAACTGAATGCCTGTGACCAGGCTGAAGAACATGTGGGTTCCCTGAAGGTGGAAGAAACTTTTAACAGCTGAGGGGGGCAGAAATTAACATAGCATTAACATGTCAGTAGTCGTGTATGTGCTGCATTGTCAGGTTCGTATTGGAGCTAAGCACCATCATGCTAGTTACAGGTGTATCAGTGAATGAGGTGACATTCTTATCTGCTGTGTAGGATAGACTGTGTTTGCTTGAGTGTGGCCTCAAGGCAGAACATCCACCTTTGTAGATAACATCAAGAGTTCTGTGCTGAAGTCCATAAGTGAAAATGAAACCCAAAGGGTGTGGGGGGGGGGGGGGTCCAACGATAGTTATTTATTTCCTCCCTACTGAACTATGATTCCAAGATTTTGTTTCAGGTTTCCCTGTGAAACAGCCTTAACACTGAATGTTTTCATTTCCTTGTATCAAAGGCCTCCTGTATATTTTCCTTTGTTTACCAGTGCTACCCAGGGTTGTCATTGAAGATGGTTTGGTATGACAGCGCTCACTTGATTCTGTTCTCTTTGTGGTTATCACTTCCCCTGGTTTAGCCTGCTAGGATTTGAATAACAGAGGCCCGACGGTCTTCCCAGTATGCATGCTAAGTGCTGTTTTGGCAGCAATAGGCTGCAATGTACTTGGACAAAAAGCAGCTGACTCTTACAGCTTGAAAAATGGAAGTTTGATTCTGCAGTTGAAATATTTACCTCCAAGTTCTTAAAATACGAAAGTATTCTATAAAACCAGATTTGCAGCTTTGTGTCCTCCTGATGGTACTTGCCCCAGAGTCCGTAATGGTTCAGTAAATCCTCCTTTATCTTGGCTACATTATGAATCAACTTGTGTATGCATCATTTAAGATGCATTCAGCAGCCATGTTGGTCAGCTTGTCATTAGAACTGTCTTTAACTACTGTACCTTTTGGCCGCCAAGAAAAGATGTGCCTCTTCTGTGGGACCTGAATTTTGTTTTTGAACTGACTTTTGTCCTTTTCAAGACTGCAACTTCACTCACTTTGGTTATCTTTTTCGAAAACTGTGGTAGCCATCATCTCAGCCAGAATAAACTCACATTTTTGGATGTCCTTTTGTGCACTTATAATTTTTCAGACATAAATGGTTGTTGTAACCAAAGGGGGACTATTTTAAGGTTTATTTTTTTCTATCCTGCCTTGAGCAAGACCTCTAGGAAGAAAGAAGAGTGAGAAGTACAGTTGTGTGAGCATATTCAGTGCAACCCTGGTTCTTCCTCTAGTACACCTGCGCAGGGATGAACCACAGATCCTTTCATGGCTCTGCATATGGTTGACCTAGAAGGGAGGGAGACCTGTATACATCCATATCTCAAAAATGTTATGCTAGCAGCCTGGAGGTTAAGACCTTTTCCCCCATGCTAGTTTTTCCAACAAGGATATTGCATGTATTTGCATGTTTTACATGAGGATAGGAAACCAGCTACTAGTGAATTGGAAAAGATTTTTCTTTTTAAGTCCTCACTCTCTGACCATGCTGCCTTCCCACCCAGCACTCTAACCCTCCCTCATGAGAGGGGAGAGGTAACCCATTTGTTTCTGTTCCACTTAGGAGGCAAGAGTTGAACTGGCATGCTGCTCATTCACATAAGGGTCACTTTCCTCCAAACCTAAATTCCTATCTGCAGCAGCTGGTGTCTTCTCCTAAGTCAGAGTGCTTCCATATGCACTAAGGAATGCCTTCCTGGCTTGCATATGTAGTGAGCCATGTTACACTAGTCACTAACAGCAGTTCTGTCATATCCTTCCTTCCTTCTAGGTGGGCAGGCTGGCATCACCTGCTTACTCACCCTTGGTTGTTCCAAAGCCCAAGGCCCTAGTCAAACTAAATTATCCTGATTTGTAGTAATGGCTTTATCTCTGTATATGTTGAGGCCAAGGAAGAAAATTTTCTTCATGATTTGTTTTTTGTGCTACTCTGACTGAAGCAGCCTCACAACAGCACATTGAGTTTGACGCTCTTGTTTAACAAAAGGTTGGCCTGTTCCATCTGTTGAAGTGCATCTTTCTGGTATCGTTGTCTGCCCCAAGACCCCCCCCCCTTGTTGTCATTCCCACAGTTAAGTATTTTTTTTTTAAAAAAAGGGCAAATGTTAAGTTGTCAATCTCGCCTTCATTCTTGCTTGATGGGTTCGGAGCCGATCCTCGGCTCCGACTCGGCACTTTGCTAAGCTCGAGAGTCACTTTTACCAGCTCGAGGCAGCCCCATATCCCATGATGCAAGGCGGTAAGTACCCAGATCTCGTTTGCCGCTTCGCTGATGAGGTCCTCCTTTTGCCAGCTCCTGGTAAGTGTTTAAAATATTACTAATTTTGCCCCTTTTTTACCTTAAAACTTTATATTTAACGTTTTTAGTTTAGATTAAGTCCCTTTCTGACTAGAAAATCCCTCACTCCTTAATCTTTTTAGTCAGGCCTTCTCCCCTCCCATCCCCCCCCTTGTTAGGGTGTGTGTGTGTGTGTGTGTGTGTGTGTGTGTGTGTGTGTGTGTGTGTGTGTGTGTGTGTGTGTTTTGTGTGTGTGTGTGTGTGTGTGTGTGGTTAGTTATCTTATTATTTTTGGGATAACTGGTTCTTGGGACTGTGTTGCGTGTTTTTGCAACCATGTCCAAGGAAAGGGTCTCAGGCTTTAAGAAGTGTGACTCGTGCTGTCAGAAGATGTCTCTGACAGACGGTCACACTTCTTGCCTATACTGCCTGGGGCCTCCCCACCTGCAGGACTCCTGTGCAATTTGTCATTCCTTTAGCCAGAGAGTCCTGCAGGAGAGGAGATTTTAAGGGGCCTACTTAAACCGGAGGGCTCTCCGGCTAAGTCGGCTCCGAGTAAGACTTCCAAGTCTTCCAAGGCCCAGGCTTCTGTGTCTAAGCCTCCGGCCTCGGTTCCGACTCTTTCAGAGTCGAGATCGGCTCCGACTGGAGCCGATCCTGGTTTGCACAAACCTTCGGCACCGATGGCTATCGGTGCCGATACTGGTTCGGTCACATCGGTGTCGGCTCCAATTGGTTCCGACCACCATGTGGCTCAGGCTTTGGTGTCTGCGCCGACCGGCTCCGACACCCTTAACTTTGTTTGTATCGGCTCCGGCCGGAGCCGATGCATCGAGACCTTCTGTCGGTGCCGAAAAGTCTTCGGCTCCGACTGCATCCATGGGTTCTTCGGCTCCGATGGTTCCTTCGAGGAAGAGGTCCAGGTCGATACTCTCGTCTCCGGCCTCACCTCTCCTCTCGGAACGGAGCCATCGGAGCCGATCATCTAGGTCATCCAGGCTTTCTGACCATGATTTAGAGAGGGTGGTCAGTAGATTATTAAAATCACAGGCACTGGCCCAGATGCTACATAGTCCGTCTCAACAGACGACTATTAGTCCACACCCCCTTGCAGTTCCTCCTTCGACTCTACCTCAGAGTTTGGAGCTGGAGTCTTCGGGAATAGTTTCTGCTATGGCTGAGGGACAGATACCCCCCCCCTTCTGCTCCCTCAGCCTCTACTCTTATCTCCTCTTCGAGACCTTCCTTAGAGGGATTCAGTGGTCGGGCTTCCCTGGTCTCCTCCGAGGGGGTGAGTGGCATCGGACCCTTGTCCGACCCCACTCTTCCCCTTGGAGCCTCGGCCTTGGTGAGCTCGGCTCCGAAATCTGCCTCGGAGCCTTCCCTTTCAGTGTGCCCTGGAGTTCCGGTTTCTTAGGAACGGGTTCTCTCGGACCTCCCTGGGAGGGGAGCCTTCGAGGTGATGAAGAGTGTGCTGGCCACTGGACTCAGCCAGCAGTCTGTTCCCTTAGCTCCTCCCTCTACGGTGCCTGTCAATATCTCTGCCATCTCTCTTGCTCCCGGACCCAGAGATCCTCCGCCTCAGGTTTCCCCACTGGGAAGAACCCCCTCTTCCGAGGATTCTCCTGATCAGTCAGGGGATCCTCCGCGGAAGAGGACTTGTAAGAGGAAACACGTAGACTCCCCCGAGTCTATCACTTCAGATACCGACTTAGATGAGTCGGAGGGATCCCCAAGATCCCCCTCTGAGGATGTCTCCTTTTCAGACATCCTAGAACTCCTTAAACAGAGGGGAAACTGGCCCTCCAATAATCCCTCTGAGGATGAGTCGGTATACCTGGAGGCGTTTGGATCTCGGCCCTCCACCTCCTGGGTGTCTCCGCCTTTCGACCCCCTTATGCAGGTTATTGCTCGAAAGGCGTGGGCTGCTCCTGACTCTGTAGAGCCAGTTCCTAGGAGGCCTTCTAAATTTATTACTGCCCCTTCGGACAAGCAATTCCTTACGAAAGGTGTCCCTGCTGATGCCATGGTGGTGGCTGCCACTAAGAAGGAACTTGCAGATCCTTCCGTACCTGTCCATCCTCCTAATAAGGACTCTAGGACCATGGATAGGTATGGTAAGCGGATGTTTTCTTCAGCGACCTTTGCTATGCGCCGCTGAACTTATGTCACTTCACCAGACTCCAAAGGGACATCCTTAAGGAGCTAGGTGAAGTAGTACAGGATCCCACAGCTGCAGGGGCTCAAGAAAAAATTGCTTCGCAGCTAGGAACCCTTAATTCTATTGCTAACTCCTCCATGCGACTGATATCATATGCAGCAGATGGAGCGAGTAGGGCCGCAGGTACAGGTGTGGCTGTTAGACGCCAAGCCTGGATGCGGCTCTGTAATTTTGCAGATCCCTTTAAGGCGTCCTTCACAAACTCTCCCTTTGATGGGTCAGCTTTGTTTGGTCCTCAAGTGAAGGAAACCTTGACCAGGTGTGAGCAGGACGGCAAGACTCTTTCTGCCGTAGGGGTCCGTTTTTCCACCCCTTCTAGACCTTACCCTAAAGGACAGAAGGGTGGCAAAATGTGGTT
Organism: Protopterus annectens; assembly: GCF_019279795.1. Lineage (NCBI taxonomy): Eukaryota > Metazoa > Chordata > Ceratodontiformes > Protopteridae > Protopterus > Protopterus annectens. Next base: position 631,417,066 of record NC_056736.1, on the reverse strand, counting down.
CCGCAAATCCCAAGGAGTCACACCGGATACACGTGGTCAGTTTACCCCTAGAGGCAGAGGGGGTAACAATAACAGACGCCGCTCTAGAGGCAGAGGGGGTCCACAAAACCAGGGAAGCAGAGAGCCTCTCTCTGACAAGCCCTTTCAGCATCCCTGAGATGTTGCCCGACTGTCCATCCTTGGAGGCAGTCGGGGGAAGACTATCGCTGTACCCAGAAGCCTGGCGTTCCCTCACTCAAGACAGATGGGTACAGTCGATCATATCCGAGGGTTACAAAATTCCTTTCGAGGAAAGTCCCTTTTCTCACTCAAATTCCCTTCCAGATGTACCACCCGGGGAAATTGCAGAGTTAGAAGTATTCAAACTTCTACAAAAAAGAGCCATTCAGCCAGTTACAACAGACCATTCAGAGCCCGGAATCTACTCAAGGTTCTTTTTGGTCCCCAAAAAGACGGGAGACTGGAGACCAATATTGGATATCAGCAGACTCAACAAGTCTGTGAGAAAGACAAGATTCCGAATGGTCACACTTCAGTCAATTCTGCCCTTCCTAAAGAAGGACAACTGGATGTGCTCAATAGATCTTCAGGATGCGTACTATCACATAAAAATTCACAGGCGCTCCAGAAGGTTTCTCCGCTTTCGGCTGGGGTCCAGTCACTTCCAATTCAGAGCCCTGCCCTTTGGTCTCACTACAGCCCCCAGAGTGTTCACCAAATGTATGGCAGTGGTCACGGCTCACCTGAGACGTCAAGGATTCCAGGTGTTTCCGTTTCTAGACGACTGGCTCCTTTCAGCCACCACCAGGCATCAACTTCTTCAAGCCAGGGATTACTCAATAAATCTTTGCACTCAATTGGGAATTTCGTTCAACTACGAAAAATCCTCCTTATTGCCCTGCCAGGCTATTACTTTCATAGGCGCAAACTTAAACACTGTTCGGATGTCAGCTACCCTTACAGATCAAAGAATCTCAGACATTCAGAGTCACGTGAGGATCATTCTAGCCAGCAAGAAAGTACAGGCCAGAATGGTTCTAAAGGTGTTGGGCCTCATGGCTGCGGCCATTACCCTTCTTCCCCTGGCCCGCTGCTATATGCGCCTACTTCAGTGGATGTTGTTCACTCATTGGTCTTACCAACAACTTCCGATGCGTCACCAAATACTGGTGACACAAATTTGCAAGAATCATCTTTCATGGTGGATTACTTCCCCCCAGATTCACCAAGGCAGACCCTTTGTACCCCCAGCCCCGGTAGCCACTGTCACTACGGACGCCTCCCTGATCGGGTGGGGGGGTCATTATCAGGGCAGGATGGTTCATGGGACGTGGCAACCGTTCGAATACCACCTGCACATAAATGTCCTAGAGATGAGAGCAGTGCTTTTAACGTTGCAAGCCCTCAACGACTTTCTTCCCTTGGGAACAATTGCAGTCCACACAGACAACATGTCTGTAGTATGGTACATCAACAAACAGGGCAGAACCAAGTCCTACCCCTTGTGTCGAGAAGCGCTCAGACTTTGGCAATGGGCGATCTCCTCTCATCGGTTTCTGGTAGCAACGCATATCCCTGGGAAAACCAACATTTTAGCGGACAGATTGAGCAGAGCTATTCTCATGCCTCACGAGTGGTCTCTCAAACAATCTATAGTGGAGGAGATTTTTCTAGAATGGGGCCGCCCATGTTGCGATCTTTTTGCTACTCCCCAAAACAGCAAATGCCCAGACTTCTTCTCTCTCTTCCCACTGCCAGGCCATCCCCCCAGAGACGCTCTGACCCAGGATTGGCCCCAGGGACTTCTTTATGCCTTTCCTCCCTTTCCGCTGATTCCACAAGTAATCCAGAAAGCCACCGTTTTGAGCCAAAATGATTCTCATTGCTCCTTATTGGCCTCAACAAATTTGGTTTCCGTTCCTTCATCGTCACCTTTTGGTGCAGCCGTGGCATCTGGACCCAGTGCCAGATCTTCTGATTCACCAATCGGGTCAGCTGCACTGGTCTATCCTTTCTCTCAACCTCACAGCATGGTTGCTCCACTTCCTTCCTTAGCCAGGCTTCCTATGATCTCTAATCCTGTTAGAGACATCATAGTAGCTTCCCTAAAATCCTCCACTAGGAGGATTTATACTAGCAAATGGAAACGCTTTTCTTGTTGGGCAAAAGCTAAAAATATTGATCCCTTTACTGCTCCAGTACAAGCAGTTTTGGATTTCTTAGCGGAAATCTTTCACGCGGGCTCCTCTTCTTCCACGGTCAAAGTTCAGTTGGCTGCTATCTCGAACTTTCATGTCGGGTTCGCAGACCACAACATTATGTCCCACAGGCTTTGTAGAGCCTTCTTAAAAGGAATTTGCTCCTGAAGCCTCCAATCAGGAGTCCTCCTCCTCAATGGGACCTAAATTTAGTGCTGACATCCTTGATTCTTCCTCCCTTCGAGCCAGCTGTTTCATGTTCCCTGAAATTTCTTTCATGGAAAACTTTATTCCTGGTTGCTATTACATCGGCTAGGAGGGTGTCTGAACTTCATGCTCTATCTGTTCGCCCCCCCTATTTAGTCTTCCACAAAGACAGAGTATCATTGAGAACTAATCCGACCTTTTTGCCTAAGGTCGCCTCAAAGACTAATTTGAATCAGGCTATTGATCTTCCTGTATTTTTCCCAAACTACTCAAACAGATCGGAACAAAAATTACATTATCTTGATGTTCACCGCCAACTCAGATATTATTTGGACAGAACAAAACAATTCAGGAAATCCGATCGGCTCTTTGTTTCTTATGCTGATAACAAGAAAGGCCTTCCTGTCTCAAAAGTGACCTTATCTAGATGGCTTTCTTCTGTCATCTCTGAAATTTATCAGCTCAGGGGAAAACGGCTGTGCTCGAAACCTAACGCGCATTCAACCAGAAGCTTAGCCACTTCCACAGCTTTTCAAGCTAGACTTCCATTAGACACTATTTGTGCAGCAGCCACTTGGGCCACTCCTCATACCTTTGTTTCCCATTACAAATTGGATTTGGCCTCCAGGGACAGAGCCAGTTTTGGCTCTATAGTTCTCAAGAGTCTGTTCCATTGAGCCACCCAGGATAGAGGTGCTAGGGACGCGGTCCCATCAAGCAAGAATGAAGGCGAGATTGACAATTTAACATTGAGAAGTTATGTACCTACCATAACGTTCCATGTTAGTTGTCTTCTCGCCTTCTTTCTTGACCGTCCCTCCTTCCCCCTGGCCTGGACAGACCTTTCTCTCTACATGGAAGTATACTTCTGAAGACCATACAGTGCTGGTCCTCCAACCATCCTTCAGGCCTTTTCTCTCCTTCTTTCTTCCTTTTGGAAGTTATTTATGCTAGGTGTTATTGCCTATAGACAACAAACGAGATCTGGGTACTTACCGCCTTGCATCATGGGATATGGGGCTGCCTCGAGCTGGTAAAAGTGACTCTCGAGCTTAGCAAAGTGCCGAGTCGGAGCCGAGGATCGGCTCCGAACCCATCAAGCAAGAAAGAAGGCGAGAGAAGACAACTAACATGGAACGTTATGGTAGGTACATAACTTCTCATACTTTTGAAATCCTGAAAACCAGCCCCCCACCCCCAACTTCAACTTTGTGATTGAAAAAAATATATATTTCATTTCATTTGAATCTGCCAGTACAACTGCACTACATTTCCTGCAGTAACAATGGAGAAAATATCTGAGTTGCAAACCCTAATTTATAAAAGAGCCTCACATTGATTGTCATATAGATGATATATGTTCACCTTGAATGAACCTTTCATCTTCCGGTCTTGTTTCCTAAACACTAAAGACATTTTACATCTGATGGATGTGCATAAACAGCTAAGATGTTCATCGTGTTTCACTGTTGCAGTCGTTACTGTAGGGTTATACTGCTGGCAGGCTACCCACAATCGGCCTGAATTCCAAAGTCTTGGTCCGGCGTCGGTTGCTGTCACTTCTTCCCTGATGTCAGTGCGCCAGGGGTATAAAAGATGCAGCCGACGCCATTTTCTTCAGTCTTTCTTGCCGCACAGTGCCCGAAGCAGAAGCAGTTCGCAAGTGCCTGTCGGCCGACTCCTGAGATTTTCGTGTAAGAATTTCAGATCCGAAGTCTTCATTTAAAGCTAAGTACCCCGCTGGGGAAACTTTTTTCTTGCTCCAGACAGATGTCGGAAAAAGTTAATAATTGTATTTCTTGTGGGAAGCAAATACCTCATAAGGACTTCCATTCTTATTGTATTCCTTGCCTAGGCCCTGATCACGACGTAGCTAATTGCAGATTTTGTGCTCGATTTAACCAAGGCCCTATTAAGCGTCAGTACGATTTTGCATTTCATTACTTTGGCTGAAGATTTAATTACACGATGTCGGATAGCCATCCGACTACCGCAATTCACAAGAAATGCAAGGAAAAGGACAGGCATCCGAGGTCCAAAACTGACAACGAGGCTTCTTCTAAGCCAGTCGCCTGTTCTCAGTGAGGCGCTTTCGCAGCCCCTGACCCCTGCTACCTCAGAGCCGCAGGCCGCATCCAACTCCCACGTGGAGCAGACTAGGCCTCTGGAAACTCAAGGTATTGGACACTTGGAAAATATTTCCTCAGATGGGTCCGGAGCCGCTGAGCAGGCATCTGCTTCTGATGGTGTTTTCAGGCCTACACAGTTGTATATAAAACCGACTACAGCTCCAAAGGCCAAGACTAAAGCAACACTAAAGACAAAGAAACAAGTGCAGCAAGCCCATGGGCAGGCCTCCATGCCTAAAAAACAGATGCACAAAATGGCCGAAAACCTAATTACTTTGATCAGGGGTTCCCATCCTCCTCCTGAGAAGATGCCCAGGCAAGAGACAGAATCTTCAGATCAGGTTTCCATTTCCTCTGGCTCCTCTTCTGACCAAGAATACTCTCTCCCTCCCTATGAGGATTCAGATGCTGAAGAATCTATCCCTTCATCCTCCCCTCCCGAGGATTTTTCTTTTGGGGAAACCCTGCATACCATGAAGGAGCACTTCCACTGGGAGAGCCAAGACTACTCAGAATCTAAGAAACGGCTTAGAGATTTTCTTTTACTACCTCAGCACAGGCCTCTTGCTATCCTTCCTGTTTTAGACATTGTAGATGATGTATTTTCAGAGTCCGGCCTGTCCCCTGACTCTTTTACCCCCTGCACCTGTTAAGCCAGACAGATGCTACAGGGTTCCAGATTCACATAAATTTCTTTATAAAAACCCTGCTGCTGACCCAGAAACTATTTCTCAGGGTCACAAAGGGGTCAAGGCTTCCACTGCAAAAAGCCCTATCCCCTCTGATAGGGATTCAAGGGCACTGGACATATGGGGGGAAAAAGGTTTACACTTCTGCTACATTGGCTGTGAGGGCTTTAAATTGTCAATTTCATATGCTTAAATATCAGCAATATTTATTGTCACTGCTTAAACAGAAAATGTTAAATTCTGAATGTGCAGAAAACAAAGAATTGCAGGATTTATTGCATACAACTGAACAAGTGGGAAAGCATACTTTGCAATGTGGTTTTGATTCTCTGGAAGCCTCTTGCAGGGCTGCTGTTTATGGGATCTGTCATTAGGCGACATGCTTGGTTAAAGGAACAGAATCTGCCTGATCATGTTAAAGCAAAATTATTAGATGCTCCATTACAGCATGATACGTTGGTGTTAAAGCAGAAGAAGTGTTGAAGAAAATGGAGGACAAAGCGTAATCTATGCAGACAGTTGAGGATTTCTTACAGGTGCAGCCACCCAGATTTAGCAGGAACTGGCCTACTAAGAATTGGTCCTTTCCAGTGTCAGACAGGCCACAAAGAGGCAGATACAGACGCCCCAAAGGCAGATCCCAGCCCCAAGGCTCATACAGGCCTACACAATGGGGTGCTTCTACCTCCAAAAGTGTAGAAGTCAAATCACAGCCATACAGGAAACAGTCCCAATGACTTTCCTCTGCCAGAACCAAGCACTTATCTTTTGGCATTCCCCTTAGGGGGAAAACTAGCACTTTTTCACAAAATTGGCACATGATCACCCAGGACAAATGGGTCTTGAACATAGTGTCCTCAGGGCTACAGGTTCCACTTTCACACCTTGCCAAGGGCAAATGGTATGCCTGACCTGCCACACAAGCAATGGGCACAGAGGCACAAAAGCAAATTTCATCCCTCATGGACATGAAGGCCATTCAGCGAGTACCACAACAAGAGCAGGGACAAGGATTTTACTCAAGACTTTTCTTGGTGCCCAGAAAGGACAAAGCCTGGAGACCAATACTGGACCGGTCTATTCTAAACACATTTCTGGACGTTCCAAAATTCAAAATGTTGACTCTGCAGCAGCTACTGCCCATGCTGGGCAAGAAGGCTTGGCTCGTAACTTTGGACCTAAAAGAGGCATATCTGCATGTCCCAATCAGACAATCTTGCAGAAGATACCTCATATTCATAGCTGGATCAATGCACTTACCAATTCTCTGCACTGCCCTTTGGTTTATCTACTGCGCCCAGGGTCTTCACAAAATGCCTGGCACCAGTAATTGCATTTTGCAGACAGAGGAATTCAAATATATCCTTACTTGAATGACTGCCTTATTCAAGCAAAAAACAAGGACATTCTACTGAAGCATCTGGCGTTTGTAAAAAGATTACTAATTTGCCTAGAGTACGCAGTAAATGAAAAGAAATCAAAACTAGTACCCTCTCAAGAGATAATATTCCTGGGTGCAAGCTTAAACACAACTGCCCAGATGGCTCATCTCACACCAGACAAACAAAGGCAACTGACTTCTTACTTCAAAATGTTGGTAACAAAGACCCATTTATCTGCAAGAAAAATTTTGCGGCTTTGGGCTTCATGGCATCCTGCATTCTGCTAATCCCATATGCCAGACTGCAAATGAGGAAACTACAATAGTATCTAAAAAGTTTTTGGACTCAACATTGCCACAGCCTGGAAACATTAATTACCCTCATTCCCTGCCTGCAATAGGAGTTTCGATGGTGGGCACAGGCCTGTCACCACAACAAGGGACAGCCATTCACTTTACCCACAGCCAAGCAGACAATAACAACGGATGCATTAGATTATGCCTGAGGAGCCCACTTGGCAGGAAAATGTATTCAGGGCACATGGCCCGCAAGCCAGCTGCATCTTCATATCAATCAAAAAGAGATGCTAGCTGTTCAGAATGCCCCGACAGCTTTCAAGGATCTACTTCATCCAGGACAACTACTGATAAAGACAGACAGTACTACAGTCATGTGGTACATAAACAAGCAGGGAGGCGCTCATTCCTACCCCCTCTGCGGACAAGCCATGACTTTGTGGGACACAGCATTGACTTATCAAGTTCACCTGCAAGCACAATTCCTGCCAGGAAAACTAAATACTCTGGCAGACGAACTAAGCAGGAACCTCATGGATCCCCACGAGTGGAAACTGGATCCACAAGTCTTCAGCATGATAACAAGAAAATGGGGATGCCCAGACATAGATCTATTTGCCTCCCATCTCAACTGCCAACTACAGAGGTTCTGCACAAGGACTTATCACAAGCAAGCATGGAAAGTGGATGCCCTATCCTTCAGCTGGAAAAACCTAACAGTATATGCCTTTCCTCCACTACCTCTCCTCCCCAAGGTACTCCTAAAGGTCGGACGAAAAGCCAAAAATGATACTGATTGCCCCAGACTGGCCACGCCAGCACTGGTACCCAATCCTAAAGAACTTGTCTCAAGGTCCAGCATGGACATTGCCTCAAATTTGTCACTTACTGGCCCAACAAAACAATCCGATCCTGCACAGCCAACTCAGGACTTTAAATCTGGCAGCATGGCGGATAATGTAGCCATGCAGAACACTCCTCTCTCCAAAGCTGTGATGGATGTTATTTTGGAGGCCAGGAGGCCCAGTACCAGAAAATCTTATGCAGAAAAATGGAAGAGATTCTGTGCTTGGAACCAGAAACAAGGAATTGACACGTTGGTACCAAATATTCCTCAGATTTTACAATACTTAAATGAGATGCTGGACAAAGGCCTATCTTTTTCATCAATTAAGATTCATGCCTCTTCCATTTCAGCCCATTACAATATGGAACCACCTATCTTTTCTCATCCCTTAATAAGGCAGTACCTCAGAGGGGCCAAAAACATAAGACCTCCAAGGAGAGCACCAATACCTGCATGGGACCTCAATTATGTCTTGGAAAAATTCACACTGCCTCCCTTTGAGCCAGCCTCAACAGTTGATATAAAATTCTAATCCTGGAAAACAGCTCTGAACCTAGCAATAACCTCTGCAAGACGAGTCTCTGAGTTACAGGCACACATGGCTGTGGAACCTTTTATCATTTTCCATCCAGACAGGGTTTCTCTGAGGACGAACCCTACATTTATGCCTAAGGTGGTGTCCAGTGTGGCCCTTAACCAAGCCATTCACTTGCCTACCTTTTATCCAAACCCACCGAAGAAGGGTGAGAGACTTTTGCATTCTTTGGACATGCACAGAGAGCTACGCTTCTACTTGGACAGAACTAAAGCTTTCAGAAAGACGGAGCAACTTTTAGTGGCATATGCTGCAGAATCACAAGGGAAAGACTATCTCAAAACAGACTATTTCAAAATGGATAGGCCATTGCATTCGTTTCTGCTACTCACAGCATGGCAAATCAGTGCCTAAGGGCATTCGGCCACATTCAACCAAAGCAGCAGCCACTTCAGCAGCCTTCCTCAGAGGAGTACCAACCAAAGACATCTTAGAAGCTGCAACTTGGAGTTCAGTGCACACTTTTACAAAGCACTACCACTTACCTCTCTACTCTAAATCCAGAGCAGGCTTTGCCACTGCAGTTCTACAGGGCCTCATAGCCTCTCCTAATCCTATTTAGCTCAGCCACCCATCCTCAGCTTTGGGAGTCAACCCAAGAGTAATGACTGCAACAGTGAAACACGATGAACATAGTACAGTTGTGTACCTACCATAAATGTAGATGTTAGAGTGTATTTACTGTTGCAGTCCAGATTACCCTCCCACCATCCCCCTTTCTTTTGCTGGGTCTTATCTGTACTTCTGTGTTCTATACAACCTATGTGGTGTATTTGCTTGTAGATGAAGGAAATGTTTACTTTAGTGCATGCATGTTTATTGGCATAATTTATTTAGCCTACCCTTTTGGGGGCACCTGACATCTGGGGCAAGAAAAACTGAAGAAAATGGCGTTGGCTGCATCTTTTATACCCCTGGCACACTGACGTCAGGAAAGAAGCTACAGCAACCGACGCCGGACCAAGACTTTGGAATTCAGGCCGACTGCGGGTAGCCTGCCAGCAGGATAACCCAAGAGTAATGACTGCAACAGTGAATAACACTCTAACATCTACATTTATGGTAGGTACACAACTGTACTGTACTATACTGGAGGAACAAAAGCTTCTAGTGAAACATAATGGTAGTTTGTTTCCTTTAGACTAGGACTATAGGCAGACAGTATCCAGGCAAATGCTGTCTAAATAGCTGCTGATTTTTGCTACCGTGGAATAAGCTTGCAAGGGCAAGTCATAGCTCACTCCAGGAAGGCAGCATGTACCACATCAACTTTTTATAGAACTTTCTCACCCTCCAGTATCTGCAAAGCAGCCACCTAAATTTCTTCACCTTTTCCAAACTGACGTTAGACATTCATTTTAGTACCAGTTTGCCACTGTAGTTTTGCAGTACATGTTGACTTTTTCACCCATGGCTTGTTGAGGCTTGCACTGTTTTAATTCTGTTGTCCATTATGCTCACATTGGCAACACTGAGAACAGCTTGAGCATAGTGCAGTTGTTTGTGCAACTCACCATAACAATAGATGTTTGAATACAAAGATTACTGCTGCAGTGTAGATTTCTTCACACCAGTCTTGATTATTTTCTTGAATATTGGCATTACAAACTTGCTGTCTCACCAGAGTAGAAGTAGGGAAGAAAGCACAATAAAGAGCTAGCGATAAAGATCTTGTCAGCTGGGACTGTCTTATGGCTATCCAACAGGTAGCTTTGCTGGTGACACCTATCTTTGCCAACACAGAAGTCATGATTCTAAGGATGGCATGGTCTGACTCAGCTGTGTTGGCTTAGGCAGAGCCCAGACTTTTCCCTGCAGATGACACTGGTGGCCTTGGTTATAGTGGAGCTAGGTCAGGGTGGTGAGAGAAGGATGGAAAATGTTGGTTCCCCGCCTTCAGGGCAGGGACATTGGTTGGTCCACTGAAAGGACAATGATAAGTGTGCGCTTACACTGTGGCACATAACTACAAGCAGCTTGTGTGGAAACAAGTGTTTACCTTATGAGGTGAAGAATTTAGAAAGTACAGGAACGTGTGAAGGATTAAAGGTAACCCCAACCCACCATATCTTGAGATGCGCGCGCACATACACACACTCGCCTTACCCACACCATATGACAGTGCCACTATCAGAGCTCAATACTCTCATCCTAGGAGAACAAATAAGCTAGTGGGCTCTTGCCCTAAGTGAAATGAGTGAGTTTGGATAGCTGCTGAAGTAGCAGTTGGATCATGGAGATGGGGGGAGAGGGATAAGCATGATCAGATGTTCATTATATTGATCACTGCTGCCATATCCTTAGCTATATGGGTTATATCTGACGAGCTTCCAAAGCTTCAGAGCATGTTCCACTTGTGTAAACTGTCAGTCATCTGAAGATGAGCTGACTAAAAGGCAAGTTCAGGTGGAACAGTAGATCTTTAGATGATGATTGCTGCAGTAGCCACTCTCTCCCTCCATCCCCCTTGTTTTTAGGGTGTTTTTATGCCAGGGTATGGACAGTTATTTTTTTTGTGGTTCCTAGCATTATCCTTTACAGGGTTCAACCTCCCTCTCTGTGTTGGCAGGAAAGCTCTGAAAGTTTTGGCACCCAAACTTTTCTTTTAGTCAGCTCTATGCAAGCTAGTGGAAATTTTGGGTGCGTGAAAGGTGCCCTGAAGCTTTGGGATCTTGCCGGCTGTTTTATCCTTGTCAGGATAATACCTGTATAGAATAGCTATGGCTAATGCAGCAGTGATTATTCGAACATCTGCTCTTATGGTAAGTTTATGTACCCAACTGTACTTTTTCCCTCATTTACTTAGTGCCTTACTGATGTACTGGTGGCATCCATATCCAGCAGTGCCTTACTGATGTACTGGTGGCATCCATATCCAGCAGTGCCTTACTGATGTACTGGTGGCGTCCATATCTAGCATGCAGCACTGAAAAGGTCAGCAAAGTTGTTGCAGTTTATTTCGTGTATTAGCTGTTAAACATAGTACCACTTGAGCAGTTTGCCTTGTATTGATGGCAAACTGTCATGCAACTCTGTTACTTGTCTGCCAGACTGAAGTTGTACTGAGGTTTTATTTGTGATGCCTCTGTTAAGCTAATTAGAATTGTGTGACATGGTTTTGGTTGGCATTTGCATTTTTATAATGAGCGTTTTGTAGTCATCTGTTTTGTGATGGTGTTTATTCTTTTTGTAACAATTTTTGGACTACATCGCAAACTTTGCTTAAGCTGGTTTCTTCTGTGCTGTTGTGACAGATTGCTTCTGTGTTAAGGGTTATGAGATTACTGTCTTGATGTTAAGTTGTCAATCTCGCCTTCATTCTTGCTTGATGGGTTCGGAGCCAATCCTCGGCTCCGACTCGGCACTTGCTAAGCTCGAGAGTCACTTTTACCAGCTCGAGGCAGCCCCATATCCCATGATGCAAGGCGGTAAGTATCCAGATCTCGTTTGCCGCTTCGCTGATGAGGTCCTCCTTTTACCAGCTCCTGGTAAGTGATTTATACACTACTGCTTTTGCCCCTTTTTCAGTTGAAAGTTAATTTTAAACTTAAATTTAATAGTTTTAGACTAGTTTTAGTCCTTTCCTGACTAGAATTCCCTCTCTCCTTAAAGTTTTTAGTCAGGCCTTCTCCCATCCCATCCCCCCCCTTGTTAGGGTGTGGGTGTGTGTGTGGGTGTGTGTGTGTGTGTGTGTGTGTGTGTGTGTGTGTGTGTGTGTGTGTGTGTGTGTGTGTGTGTGAGAAAATAGTTTTTCTCATTTTTGGGATAATAATATTTCTTGGACTGGTGTGTGTGTGTGTGTTTTTTACACCATGTCTAAGGAAAGGGTCTCAGGCTTTAAGAAGTGTGACTCGTGCTGTCAGAAGATGTCTCTGACAGACTGTCACACTTCTTGCCTTTACTGCCTGGGACCTCTCCACCTGCAGGACTCCTGTGCGATTTGTCATTCTTTCAGCCAGAGAGTCCTGCAGGAAAGGAGAAACAAGCTAATTTTGAGGGGCCTACTTAAACCGGAGGGCTCTCCGGCTAAGTCGGCTCCAACCAAGGCTTCCAAGTCTTCCAAGGCCCAGGCTTCTGTGTCCAAGCCTGCGGCCTCGGCTCCGACTCTTTCAGAGTCGAGATCGGCTCCGGCTGGAGCCGATCCTGGTTTGCACAAACCTTCGGCACCGATGGCTATCGGTGCCGATTCTGGTTCGGTCACTTCGGTGTCGGCGCCGATCGGTTCAGTGTCGGCTCCGACCGGCTCCGACACCCTTACTTTTATGTCTGTATCGGCTCCGGCCGGAGCCGATGCATCGAAACCTTCTGTCGGTGCCGATAAGTTGTTGGCTCCGACAGTTTCCATAGTTTCTTCGGCTCCGATGGTTCCTTCGAGGAAGAGGTCCAGGTCCCCTTCCTTGGAGCCGATACTTTCGGCTCCGGCATCTCCTCTCCTCTCGGAACGGAGCCATCGGAGCCGATCATCCAGGTCATCCAGGCTTTCTGACCATGATTTAGAGAGGGTGGTCAGTAGATTGTTAAAATCACAGGCACTGGCCCAAATGCTACATAGTCCGTCTCAACAGACGACTATTAGTCCACACCCCATTGCAGTTCCTCCTTCGACTCTACCCCAGAGGTTGGAGTTGGAGTCTTCGGGAATGGTTTCTGCTAGGGCTGAGGGACAGATACCCCCCCCTTCTGCTCCTTCAGCCTCTACTCTTATCACCTCTTCGAGACCTTCCTTAGAGGGATTCGGTGGTCGGGCTTCCCTGGTCTCCTCCGAGGGGGTGAGTGGCATCGGACCCTTGTCCGACCCCACTCTTCCCCTTGGAGCCTCGGCCTTGGTGAGCTCTGCTCCGACATCTGCCTCGGAGCCTTCCCTTTCGGTGGGCCCTGGAGTTCCTGGTTCTTCGGAACGGGTTCTCTCAGACCTCCCTGGGAGGGGAGCCTTCGAGGTGATGAAGAGTGTGCTGGCCACTGGACTCAGCCAGCAGTCTGTTCCCTTAGCTCCTCCCTCTATGGTGCCTGTTGATATCTCTGCCACTTCTCTTGCTCCCGGACCCAGAGATCCTCCGCCTCAGGTTTCCCCACTGGGAATATCCCCCTCTTCCGAGGATTCTCCTGATCAGTCAGGGGATCCTCCGCGAAAGAGGACCTGTAAGAGGAAACACGTAGACTCCCCCGAGTCTATCACTTCAGATACTGACTTAGATGAGTCAGAGGGATCCCCAAGATCCCCCTCTGAGGATGTCTCCTTTTCAGGCATCCTAGAACTCCTTAGACAGAGGGGAAACTGGCCCACCAATAATCCCTCTGAGGATGAGTCTGTATACCTGGAGGCGTTTGGATCTCGGCCCTCCACCTCCTGGGTGTCTCCGCCTTTCGTCCCCCTTATGCAGGTTATTGCTCGAAAGGCGTGGGCTGCTCCTGACTCTGTAGAGCCAGTCCCTAGGAGGCCGCCTAAATTTATCACTGCCCCGTCGGACAAGCAATTCCTCACAAAAGGTGTCCCTGCTGATGCCATGGTGGTGGCGGCTGCCACTAAGAAGGAACTTGCAGATCCTTCCGTACCTGTCCATCCTCCTAATAAGGACTCTAGGACCATGGATAGGTATGGTAAGCGGATGTTCTCTTCAGCGACCTTTGCTATGCGTTCGCTGAACTACCTATGTCACTTCACCAGACTCCAGAGGGATATCCTTAAGGAGCTAGGTGAAGTAGTACAGGATCCTACAGCTGCAGGGGCTCAAGAAAAAATTGCTTCGCAGCTATGAACCCTTAATTCTATTGCTAACTCTTCCATGCGACTGATATCATATGCTGCAGATGGAGCGAGTAGGGCCGCAGGTACAGGTGTGGCTCTTAGACGCCAAGCCTGGATGCGGCTCTGTAATTTTGCAGATCCCTTTAAGGCGTCCTTCACAAACTTTCCCTTTGATGGCTCAACTTTGTTTGTTCCTCAAGTGAAGGAAACGTTGACCAGGTGTGAGCAGGACGGCAAGACTCTTTCTGCCGTAGGGGTCCGTTTTTCCACCCCTTCTAGACCTTACCCCAAAGGGCAGAAGGGTGGCAAAATGTGGTTCCGCAAATCCCAAGGAGTCACGCCGGATTCACGTGGTCAGTTTACCCCTAGAGGCAGAGGAGGTAACAATAACAGACGCCGCTCTAGAGGCAGAGGGGGTCCACAAAACCAGGGAAGCAGAGAGCCTCTCTCTGACAAGCCCTTTCAGCAGCCCTGAGATGTTGCCCGACTGTCCATCCTTGGAGGCAGTCGGGGGAAGACTATCGCTGTACCCAGAAGCCTGGCGTTCCCTCACTCAAGACAGATGGGTACAGTCGATCATATCCGAGGGTTACAAAATTCCTTTCGAGGAAAGTCCTTTCTATCACTCAAATTCCCTTCCAGATGTACCACCCGGTCTAAGGGAAATTGCAGAGTTAGAAGTCTTAAAACTTCTGCAAAAAAGAGCCATTCAGCCAGTTACAACAGATCATTCAGAGCCCGGAATCTACTCAAGGTTCTTTTTGGTCCCCAAAAAGACGGGAGACTGGAGACCAATATTGTATCTCAGCAGACTCAACAAGTCTGTGAGGAAGACAAGATTCCGAATGGTCACTCTTCAGTCAATTCTGCCCTTCTTACAGAAGAACAACTGGATGTGCTCAATAGATCTTCAGGATGCGTACTATCACATAAAAATTCACAGACTTTCCAGGAGATTTCTCCGCTTTCGGCTGGGGTCCAGTCATTTCCAGTTCAGAGCCCTGCCCTTTGGTCTCACTACAGCCCCCAGAGTGTTCACCAAATGTATGACAGTGGTAACGGCTCACCTGAGACGTCAAGGATTCCAGGTGTTTCCGTATCTCGACGACTGGCTCCTTTCAGCCACCACCAGGCATCAGCTTCTTCAAGCCAGGGATTATACAATAAATCTTTGCTCTCAATTGGGCATCTCGATCAACTCAGGAAAATCCTCCTTATTGCCCTGCCAGTCTATTACTTTCATAGGCGCAAACTTAGACACTGTTCAGATGTCAGCTACCCTTACAGATCAACGAATCTCAGACATTCAAAGTCACGTCAGGATCATTCTAGCCAGCAAGAAGGTACAGGCCAGAATGGTTCTAAAGGTGTTGGGCCTCATGGCTGCGGCCATTACCCTTCTTCCCCTGGCTCGCTTCCATATGCGCCTTCTTCAGTGGATGTTGTTCACTCAGTGGTCTTACCAACAACTTCCGATGCGTCACCAGATACTGGTGACACCGATATGCAAGAATCATCTTGCTTGGTGGATTACTTCTCCCCAGATTCACCAAGGCAGACCCTTTGTGCCCCCATCCCCGGTAGCCACTGTCACTACGGATGCCTCCCTGATCGGGTGGGAGGGGCATTATCAGGGCAGGATGGTTCATGGGACGTGGCAACCTTTCGAATACCACCTGCACATAAATGTCCTAGAGATGAGAGCAGTGCTTTTAACGTTGCAAGCCCTCAACGACTTTCTTCCCTTGGGGACAATTGCAGTCCACACAGACAACATGTCTGTAGTGTGGTATATCAACAAACAGGGCGGAACCAAGTCCTACCGCTTGTGTCGAAGAGCTCAGACTTTGGCAATGGGCGATCTCCTCTCATCGGTTTCTGGTAGCAACGCATATCCCTGGGAAAACCAACATTTTAGCGGACAGATTGAGCAGAGCTATTCTCATGCCTCACGAGTGGTCTCTCAAACAATCTATAGTGGAAGAGATTTTTCTGGAATGGGGTCGCCCATGTTGCGATCTTTTTGCTACTCCCCAAAACAGCAAATGCCCAGATTTCTTCTCTCTCTTCCCACTGCCAGGCCATCCCCCCAGAGACGCTCTGACCCAGGATTGGCCCCAGGGACTTCTTTATGCCTTTCCTCCTTTTCCTCTGATCCCTCAAGTTATCCAGAAAGCAACCGTTTTGAGAGCCAAAATGATTCTCATTGCTCCTTATTGGCCTCGACAAATTTGGTTTCCGTTCCTCCATCATCACCTTCTGGTGCAGCCGTGGCATCTGGATCCAGTGCCAGATCTTCTGATTCACCAATCCGGTCAGCTGCACAGGTCTATCCCTTCTCTCAACCTCACAGCATGGTTGCTCCACTTCCTTCCTTAGCCAGGCTTCCTATGATCTCTAACCCTGTTAGAGACATCATAGTAGCTTCCTTAAAATCCTCCACTAGGAGGATTTATACTAGCAAATGGAAACGTTTTTCTTATTGGGCTAAAGCCAAAAATATTGATCCCTTCACTGCTCCAGTACAAGCAGTTTTGGATTTTTTAGCGGAGATTTTTCACGCGGGCTCCTCTTCCTCCACAGTCAAAGTTCAATTGGCCGCTATCTCGAACTTTCATGTCGGGTTCACAGATCACAACATTATGTCCCACAGGCTTTGTAGAGCCTTCTTGAAAGGAATCTTCCTCCTGAAACCTCCAGTTAGGAGTCCTCCTCCTCAATGGGACCTAAATTTAGTGCTGACATCCTTGATTCTTCCTCCCTTCGAGCCAGCTGTTTCTTGTTCCCTGAAATTTCTTTCATGGAAAACCTTATTCCTGGTTGCTATTACTTCTGCTAGGAGGGTGTCTGAACTTCATGCTCTATTTGTTCGCCCCCCCTATTTGGTCTTCCACAAAGACAGGGTATCATTGAGAACTAATCCGACCTTTTTGCCTAAGGTCGCCTCAAAGACTAATTTGAATCAGACTATTGATCTCACTGTCTTTTTTCCAAACTATACAAACAGATCGGAACAAAAATTGCATTATCTTGATGTCCACCGCCAACTCAGATATTATTTGGACAGAACAAAACAATTCAGGAAATCCGATCAACTCTTTGTTTCCTATGCTGATAACAAGAAAGGCCTTCCTGTCTCAAAAGTGACCTTGTCTAGATGGCGTTCTTCCGTCATCTCTGAAATTTATCAGCTCAGGGGAAAACAGCTGTGCTCGAAACCTAAAGCACATTCAACCAGAAGCTTAGCCACTTCCACAGCTTTTCAAGCTAGACTTCCTTTGGACACTATTTGTGCAGCAGCCACTTGGGCCACTCCTCATACATTTGTTTCCCACTGCAAATTGGATTTGGCCTCCAGGGATAGAGCCAGTTTTGGCTCTACAGTTCTCAAGAGTCTGTTCCATTGAGCCACCCAGGATAGAGGTGCTAGGGACGCGGTCCCATCAAGCAAGAATGAAGGCGAGATTGACAACTTAACATTGAGAAGTTATGTGCCTACCATAACGTTCCATGTTAGTTGTCTTCTCTCGCCTTCTTTCTTGCGACCCTCCCTCCTTCCCCCAGGCCTGGACAGACTTTCTCTGCAAGGAATTATGCTTCTGATGTCCATACAAGGCTGGACCTTCTACCATCCTTCAGGTTTTTTTCTCTCCTTCTTTCTTCCTTTGGGAAGTTATTATGCTAGGTGCTATTGCCTTTTGTTATCAAACGAGATCTGGGTACTTACCGCCTTGCATCATGGGATATGGGGCTGCCTCGAGCTGGTAAAAGTGACTCTCGAGCTTAGCAAGTGCAGAGTCAGAGCCGAGGATTGGCTCCGAACCCATCAAGCAAGAACGAAGGCGAGAGAAGACGACTAACATGGAACGTTATGGTAGGTACATAACTTCTCATTTTACTGCATGAAAGTTCTCTTTGACTTGTGTGCAGTACATTTTCTTGGAGCAGACCGCTTGAGCTGGAGATATTTGAGCACAAACTGTACATGGCCTCATGGTCATTCTTTGGGATAGGGCATGTTTGTATTGTATTAGTAGTATTAGATGCCATTTTGCCATTCTCAAGTGTACTTGCACTTTTGTGTTTAGCAGCACCTGTGTGAAAATGTTTAAGGTGGTTATTTTAAACATCTGTTTAATTCCAGATGCAGCAAGACACTGACATCCTTTACGACAGTGACTCCTGACTGGCATCCATTAAATGCTGTTCATGTTTCCCCATGCAATAACTGCCACAACAAATACCAGAGGAGGACAATGAATTTGAACAAGTGAGTAATTTATTTACAGGTTTTGGCAGTTTTAGTAATTGAAAGGACTAGAGTACTGGAAGAAACAGGAATGAGGCTGGAATGAATGCCTTTACCCAGAACTATGCTGAACAGGTACCAGTCTCTCCATGTGTCAAATCATATACTTTTGAGAGTAAAAGTTTCTATACACTATAGTTCGGTTAAGAATGTTTTATTACATATAGTGAAGATGTCAATAATATCCAAATCAAATTGTACTGTTTCCAATAGTGTTAATAAACTGAAATAGACTGAATTACATCGTCCCTAATATCTGCACTCATTATACTCAAAATGATTCCTTTCCTGCTGAATGATGTAATTAATATTCTGGAATGCTGAATATTTGACCCGACTTCTGCACTCGCTCTCAAGTGTTTGCACCAAATTTTTGTAGATTGTACTGCAGTGACTTTCTGCATAATCAGTCCAAACTAACTTCTGTGTGTGAAGGATCTCTCCTGATAATACCAAAACCCTGCAGATTTCTTTCAAGTTCTACATGCTTCTTTAACCTTGGTTCCCATGCCTCATACCATATAAACAAGATCTGTTTACACTTAATGTACTGCACATTGTTAGCACATTTTATTCTTAATATTCAGTCAAGAATACTGTGTGTGCAGAAGCATTTCTTTCTGTTGAAACTGCATGTAAAATGTAAACTATAAAATGAAGATATAGGGCTACTTGATGTGGCTGCATTTATAAGCCCATGCAAAGAGAATACTGAGAATACTTACTGTAATACTGTAAGTAAATTAATCAGTTATACAATCAATCATCTCATATACAGAATATATATAAAACATGTAAAAATATCTCAACTACCATAAAATACGTATGTAAACATACTAATGTCTAAGTGTCCTAGCGTTTAAGAAGGGTTTTAAGGAGACAGCTTCATTAATTCCAGGTGGTGTGTGTGCATTTAATCTGAGAATCCATCTTTGTTGTGCAACTTCAGTTCGATTTTTCATATCTTTTCACTTTCTTGTGTGGCGTAAGCCATGGAACCTTGCTGGCTAGGCCTACTTAGGCCCTTGGGCCGATAGCCTAGCATCTACATATAAACCTATTTTTCCATCCCTCACACCTTCCTGTAAAATCTCTGACTATAAATTTAAAATAATGAGTCACCTTTTGCCTCTACATGCTTAAAATAAAGCATTTGTTTCCTTCTTTATTGTGAATGTCTCTATAGTGCTCCTGTATGCTCTTTTTAGCCTACAATTTGTCTTCCCTATATAGTAAACATTACAAATTATGCAGAATGCAAAATATACTATTTTTTGTCCTACAATCAGCATAGTGCCTGGCTTGCAACTCAGTGTAGATTTGGATGAACAAAGGTCATGCAAGAATATATATACTTGCAGGCTGAACAATTCCTGCAAGTATAAGTACCTTTTCTCTGAGAGATACTGTTCAGTCCATCATTCCTGGCCCCATAACATAGTTTGCATTTAAAAACAAGAAGTCCTTGAAACGCCAAGTTCGGTGTATCATCTAAGAAACCATCTAAGTCTCCTGTAGTTTTTAGAATATTCCAATTTCTTTTAAAAAACATCAGTGACATTAGTATGAAAAATCGAACTGAATTGATTGATGGTCTAATAGAAACGTGCTTAAAAGCAAGTGTATCGCTAAATGTTCTTAGTCTGATGAAGCTGTCATTGTGATCGTGAAAGCGCTTGCTTTTTTGGTGTGACTATCTTTAAAGTGGATTTCGATTAGCCGTGGTGACTTGGCTCAGCTGTTTTCTTCTCACCCTTTCAAATGTGGCTGCAGAGCAGTAGATACAAGGTGACAGTAATGGGATCAGTTATTAGGAGACATGCCTGGGTGAAGACCATACAAAAGTGCAGATGTGAGAGTGTTCAATCTCGCCGTTTGTTCTTACACCTGGGTTCGGAGCCGATCCTCGTCGGCCGCTTAGCAAGCTCTGCATCGAGAAGAAGCTCGAGACCAACCTAACTCCCACAATCCCCCTCTGCCTTTACCTCAGATCTAGTTTGCCGCTGCAGCGTTCGCATCAGTTTGATGAGCTCGAGCAACCTTAAGCTAAGATTTATATTTTTCTTATATTGCTTCTAAATTTTTTTCTAAAGAAATTTGTCTTAAGTGACTGTGTGTGTGTGTTGATAGTGTTTCGAGGAATTCTCGGTTCCATATAAAGTCTTTTATACACTTTATTAGAGTTTTCCCTCGGGGCCTACCCCACCCTTTTACTTGATTGACTACTGGATTGACTCTTCACAGGATTTGACAATAAGTTACTGGATTGGACAAACTTACTGGACTTGACATAATATTAACCTTTTTCTGTTGGCTGTACCTTAAGATTGTGACATGTCTGAGAAAGCTAAGTCTGGCTTTAAACGCTGCCAATGTGGGCAGAAGATGTCGGTGACTGATAATCATAGTTCCTGCGTCTACTGTCTTGGCCCTCTCCATCTGCAAGAAGACTGCTCAATATGTCATTCTTTCAGTGGAAGGGTCATGACAGATAGGCGCAGGAAACTTATGGATAGGGTTCTTCTAAAACCTACCTTTCAAGAGGCTCTGGATGCATCAGACCAGACATCCAAATCCTCGAAGGAATCGAAGACGTCGGAGCCCAGGTCATCGGCTCCGAGCTCTTCAGTTAAAGTTCGATCACCGGTTCCACAGACTTCGGGGCCGAGTGTTCAACTGTTGTCAGTTTCCGAGCCTCGAGTCTTGGAACCGGTGACGGAGCTCCCTCTCCCGGCACTGTTGAGGTCGGCTCCGTCTTCGATTCCTTCGACGCTCTCTTCCAGGCCCCTCTCCGACACCGATGTAGACCGCGTGGTGCAGAAATTAATGGAGAATACGGCCTTATCCAAGCTCATTTCTGTCTCCTCTCAGTTGGTGTCGAGACTCGAAGGCCTTCCCTTATCTCCACCTATTCCTCCTCCGAAACCTATCCAGTCTTCGGAGCCGGGAGAGGCTGATCTGGTGATTGTGGAGCCCTCGGTGCCAGAACCGTCTTTCTCTCGGTCGGCTCCGTTCACCTCGACTCCGTCGGATCCGGTACCGGAGTCTCGGAGCCGAAGATCCATCCTTGGGTCCGGGACTGAGAGTCGGACCGATGTTTCGGTTCCGACGCTCCCTCTCGGGGCCTCGGCTCGGATCGACTCGGCTCTGTCCTCGGGGTCGATGCCTTCGGTGCCTGTCTCGGGGATTCTTCCGATTTCCTCGGAACCGGGAGATACCTCGACTCTGGACCCGGGAGCCTTCGACCTCATGAGGAAGGTGTTGTCTACCCAGACAATCACGTCAGCAGAAACAGTTTCTCCTTCCCATAAAGGACCATTATCCTCCTCTGCACCCATGGCTACATCTAAGCGTCGAGCACCTGTGTCTCAGCCACCCCTGGAGGGTGCCCCCTCTTCCTCGGAGGCTTCCTCGGATGCCCCCCCCCCAAGGAAGTTCCGAGGAAAAGATTGTGCAAGAGGAGACACTTAGATTCTCCACAAGAATCATTGACATCGGACACTGACTTGGATGAGTCAGAAGGGTCCCCAAAGTCACCCTCAGAGGATGTCTCTTTTTCTGACATCCTGGAGATCCTAAAGCAGAGAGGTGATTGGCAGGCCCTACCCCCTTCTGAGGATGAGTCAAGTCTTGCTGAAGGCATTCGGTGCTCGCCCTTCCTCCTCCTGGGTCACTCCGCCCTTCGATGAGTTGATGGAGCTGATTGCTCGAAGGGCGTGGGAGACGCCTGACACGGTGGAGCCAGTCCCTAGAAAGCCTAACAAATATATTACTGCCCCTCAGGATAAGGCTTATCTGACGAAGGGAGTGCCAGTGGACGCTATGGTGGTGGCAGCGGCCACGAAAAAGGAGATGTCTGAATCTTCCTCATCTGTCCATCCGCCTAACAGAGATTCTAGGACTATGGACAGGTATGGGAAGCGCATTTTTAGTTCAGCGTCTTTTTCTATGCGATCCATGAACTATTTGACCCACTTCACACTGCTACAGAGGGATCTATAATCAAAGAGTTGGGTGATACCCTCCAGGGTACTACAGATGCTGCTGTTTCAGAAAAGGTTACAGCACATCTCAATACCCTTACATCTATTGCAAAATCGTCCATGAGGCTGATCTCATACGCAGCCGAAGGGTCGAGTAGGGCAGCAGCTTCAGCGATTGCTCTTCGTAGACAATCCTGGATGCGCTTATGTTCATTTGCGGAAGCCTTCAAGTCTGCCTTTACTAACGCCCCATTTGATGGTGCCACACTCTTTGGCCCCAAAGTAAAGGAGACCCTTACCCGGTGTGAGCAAGAGGGAAAGACTCTGTCTGCTGTCGGAGTCCGTTTTTCCACCCCATCCAGACCGTACCCCAAAGGGCAACGTGGTGGAAAAATGTGGTTTCGAAAACCCCAAGGCTCTTTCCCAGGCAGACAGGGTGATGCCCCCTCTAGAGGCAGAGGAGGGGGCAGAGGTGGAAGACGCCGCCCCGGCGGCAGAGGGGGTCCGCAAAACCAAGGTGACAGGGATACAACCCCTGGGAAACCTTTCCAGCACTCCTGAGAGGAGGCCCGACTGTCCTGCTCTGGAGGCAGTCGGGGGTCGCTTAGCTTTATACCCTCAGGTCTGGCAAAATCTTACATCAGACAATTGGGTAAAAAGCGTTATTACCAGAGGCTACAGAATACCCTTCCTATTGCCCCCAATTCCGAAGAAAAGACTCCCAGATGTGCCGCCCCATCTGCGAGCCCCTGCAGCTATAGAAATTTCAAAGCTGCTAGAAAAAAAGAGTAATCCAACCAGTCCCAGCGGACCAAAGAGGATTCGGAACTTACTCAAGGTTCTTTTTAGTTCCAAAAAAGACAGAGGACTGGAGGCCGATTCTGGACCTAAGCAATCTCAATACCTTCGTCAAGAAAGAAAAGTTCCGGATGGTCACGCTTCAATCGATCCTTCCATTTTTACAGAAGGACGACTGGATGTGCTCAATAGATCTGAAGGACGCATACTACCACATCAAAATGGCCAGGGCGTCCAGGGATCACTTGCGCTTCCGGCTGGGAGCCAGTCACTTTCATTTTCGAGCCCTGCCCTTTGGTCTGACCTCAGCCCCCAGGGTTTTCACCAAATGCATGGCAGTGGTAGCGTCTCACTTGAGACGCCTAGGATTCCAGGTGTTTCCGTATCTGGACGACTGGCTCCTTTCTGCCACCACCCAGCGTCAACTGATTCAAGCCAGGGATTACACACTGCAGCTTTGTGTTCATCTCGGAATTTCCGTAAATTTCGAAAAATCTTTACTACAGCCATCACAGCATAACTCATTCATAGGAGCAGAATTGGATACGCATCGTTTAATTCTAAGACTTCCTCCAGAAAGGATAGCCTCATTACAAAGCCACATATCTCTTCTTCTGTCATCAAAAAAATCCCCAGCAAAACTGGTTTTGAAGGTTTTGGGTCTCATGGCAGCTTCTCTCATTGCGATACCATTGGGAAGACTGCACATGA
Organism: Protopterus annectens; assembly: GCF_019279795.1. Lineage (NCBI taxonomy): Eukaryota > Metazoa > Chordata > Ceratodontiformes > Protopteridae > Protopterus > Protopterus annectens. The sequence continues at coordinate 631,393,176 of NC_056736.1, read as the reverse complement.
GAGTTCTACAATGGCTACTGTTTGCACAATGGTCGTTCCAACAGCTACCTCTGACACACGAAATTCTAATCACAAACACATGCAAATCACACCTAGCCTGGTAGCTCCGGACTTGCAATCTTTCCAGCGGAAGACCATTTGTGCTACCCACGCCGACAGCTACGGTGACCACGGACGCTTCCCTGATAGGGTGGGAGGGCATCTTTCAGGGACAGACAGTCCAAGGCGAATGGTCCAATTTAGAGTACAATCTGCACATCAATGTTCTAGAGTTGAGGGCAGTGTTTCTAGCGTTGCAACACTTTGCTCCCCTTCTTCCTCTAAGGGACTATTGCAGTTCAGACGGACAACATGTCCGTAGTCTGGTACATAAACAAACAAGGGGGAACCAAGTCTTATCAGCTATGCAGAGAGGCCATGAGAATCTGGCAATGGGCGGAGTCCACGGGTCGTTTTCTGATTGCAACGCACATCCCGGGGTCATCCAACGTCATAGCCGACAGGTTGAGCAGAGCAATCCTGTTGCCTCACAAGTGGTCCCTCAAACAGTCAGTTGCGAAGGAGATTTTTCGCAAATGGGGCCAGCCTTCCTGCGATCTTTTTGCGTCTCCAATGAACGCCAAATGCAGAAGCTATTTTGCCCTATTACCCCCTCCAGGGGAAGTCCCCAGGGACGCTCTAGTTCACGATTGGCCCCCGGGTCTCCTGTACGCTTTTCCTCCCTTTCCCCTGATTGCAAAGTTTCTGCAGAAAGCCAACAACCTGCAAAGGACGATTATCCTCATTGCCCCATTCTGGCCTCGTCAAATTTGGTTTCCCTTTCTTCTGGCACACTGCATTCGGGAACCCTGGATCCTGGACCCGGAGCCGGATCTACTGACCCATTCGTCAGGGGCTCCTCACCCCTCGCTACTGTCACTCCAACTAGCAGCTTGGCTGCTCCGCTTCCCTACTTAGCCAGGTCTGATCTTCTTTCACCTGCAGTTCAGAATATACTAGTGGCTTCTCATAAAGCTTCCACTACAAAGACTTACACTAGTAAATGGAAGCGTTTTGTTTACTGGGCAAATACACAGCAATTGGACCCTGTTATAGCTCCCTTAAATAAGATCTTGGAATTTTTAACCGAATTGTTCCACCAAGGAGCTTCTCCTGCCACTTTGAGAGTGCAATTGGCTGCCATTTCCAACTTTCATGTGGAAGAATGTGGGGCTCCTGTTATGGCTCACAGACTTTGTAAGGCCTTTCTGAAAGGATCTTTCCATATTAGACCACCAGTTAGAACTCCTACATCACCTTGGAACCTGAATCTCTTGTTATCTAAATTGATGCTACCTCAGTTTGAACCAGCCTCTTCTTGTCCTTTGAAATATTTGTCGTGGAAGACCCTCTTTTTGGTGGCCATTACATCGGCCAGACGTGTGTCAGAGCTTCAGGCTCTTTCTATTAAACACCCTTATTTGATCTTTCACTCTGACATAGCATCTCTTCGCACTAATCCGTCCTTTCTCCCCAAAGTCTGCTCTGTTAATAACATCAATCAATCCATTGAGCTCCCTACCTTTTTCAAAAAACACTCCAATAAGTTGGAGTATATGTTACACAAGTTGGATGTTCATAGACAACTTAGATTTTACCTGGATAGAACAAAGGATCACAGGAAAACAGATCAACTTTTTGTGGCTTTTGCAGACAGCAGGAAAGGTATAGCAGTTACTAAACGAACCCTCTCCAAATGGCTAACTGATTGCATTATATTTGTTTATACTGCTTCGGAACAAACTTTACCTGCCAAACCCAAGGGGCACTCTACAAGATCAGTATCTACATCCCTGGCTCATGCAGCTCGCTTACCATTAGATACTATTTGTGCAGCTGCTACTTGGTCTAAACCACATACATTAATTTCTCATTACAAGGTAGACAGGGTTTCTAGGGACAGGGCAACCTTTGGTTCCACTGTGCTCAAGAACGTTCTCCCGTGAGTTCCTCAGGAACATGGAGCTAGGGACGCTACCCAGGTGTAAGAACAAACGGCGAGATTGAACACTCACATTTAGAAGTTATGTCCTTACCATAATGTTCCATGTGGAGTGTTCATCTCGCCTTTGTTCTTGCATTCCCACCCTCCCACCCTCAGGAAGAACGTCCAGTTTGGTGTCTGGTTTGGTTTTTTCCTGCTTCCGCATTACGCAGTTGTTGTGTATATATGTATATATATATATATATATGTGTATATATATATATATATATATATATATATATATATATATATATATATATAGGTGTTTCTCTCACTTATGTTGTTTTTGGCATGAATGTGTTACTCTCTCTGTTGACTTCTGGTTTGCTTGCAAACTAGATCTGAGGTAAAGGCAGAGGGGGATTGTGGGAGTTAGGTTGGTCTCGAGCTTCTTCTCGATGCAGAGCTTGCTAAGCGGCCGACACGGAGCCGAGGATCGGCTCCGAACCCAGGTGTAAGAACAAAGGCGAGATGAACACTCCACATGGAACGTTATGGTAAGGACATAACTTCTAATTCCTGGTTGTCCTGTTAGAAAAGGAACTGCGGTTTGGACAAATGCTTAAGAAAAGTTAAAGGCAACGTAGTGTGTTAAAGAGCTGCTTCATTCTCCTGCCATATACAGTAGGAACTACCCTATGAGCTGACATTTCCACCTGAGTAAGCATCTAGATGGCAAGAAAGGTCAGTTCAAGAGGATTTGGAAAGTTGATCGTAAGAGAAGCCTTTGGGGGGATATCACAGTGGAACAGCTGTGATTCAGCAGAACTGTTTTTCTCCCACTGCTTCCCCTAAACACACCCCTTCCATTTCCCCAAAAAAGTAATTGGAGGTTGTCTGTGACTACTTGTAAAGTGTGCGAGAAAATCATTCAGGAACTTGGATATCAGTGCACAGGCTGTTTTTTGTATAATGCTGTCAGACATGCTTAAAGTACCCAGTGAACAAAGCTGTCTAATCAGACTCTTACCACAGGATCTTCTGAGACGAGAGGCAATTGAAAGAGTACCAGGGTGAGGAAGAAGCACATGGTTTTACTAGAATGTTTCTAGTACCAAGATAAAATGGTTCTCGGAGGCCAGTTTTCTCATCAAAGCTATACATGTATCTACATGAACTAGAATTAGATTGCTAACCTTGCAGGCCCTCTTGTCAGTTCTTTTCCCTCAAGTCTTCATTTGCTACAGTTTATTTGAAAGATGCCTACCTCCATTTATCTGTAGTGAGAGCAGGTTAGCAATGCCAGAGAAGCAAAGGAGGTGTTCTCTACCGATTTATTTCCCTTGCTCTTTAATTTATCTGCTGCATCAAAGATGCTTGCAGAGTGCTTAGCTACCGTAATTGTCTACTGCCAAATCAAGTAAGAGCATCCACACTTACCCTTAGCTGCCAGCTGTTTGATTTAGGATCCAGCCTTGCATTAGATTCTTAAATTTATATCAAGTTTACAGCCCAGTGGCATTCAAGAAGCGTAGCCTTGGGTATCCCATGGTGTTTAAGTATAAACGTGTAGTAATCTCATTCCTTTTTAAAGGTCATGAAGAATAGGCACTGCTTTAATGGGCATGAGAGTTTAATACAAAAACATGATGGATGAATGATGAACTCTGTAAAGGATCCACCTTTCTACTCCTTGCATTCTATCCAGGAGGTAAATTCTTTCAGTCAGTACCCAAAGCTCATGACCGTACGTGAAGATGGGACGTGGCTTGACCTGTAAATAGAGACGTTCTTTTTATGACTCTGCTGCCTTTTTAAGACCTACAGTCTGCCACAATGTTTGCAGGTGCTGCCATTGTTGCACCTGCCCCACTGATCAGTCTACCTGTCAACTCTATCTTCACTTGTGAACAAGACCTCAGGGTACTTTTAATTCCTCCACCTGCTGCAGTTTTCCAAATTCTTCAGGGAAAGAACCATTATCTCTGATTGGAGGTGTAGATTTTTTATCCCATCTGCTTCAGACTCAACAGATTGCTATGCATGTTGGGAAACAGTCATTTAAGGCTGAGGCTATAATTATATCAAGTCTAGCTGATGCAGCATGCTCAAGAAGTTTAAAAAGTATCCCCACCCAGTACTGGTTATGTCATCAATATGTAGATAATTGCTGCAGTGTAGCCTTTAAGTTATTAGAGTCCTAACTTATGATTAGCCAGCTTCCAAAGCTTTTGGGAGTCGTCTTCGTGTTCTTACTGTCCTGTCTGGAGCGCCATAAAAATAGAGAGTGCAGATCTCTTCAGATCTTTTTTGTGCTACCTGAGAACACTTCTTTGGTGATTCACGGTGAATTGTCTGTCAGCTAGCTATCCTTCAAGACTGGGCAGGCAAGTTCACATTTTGGGGAACCTACCACTAATGTTAATTTTCTGAGGAATACTTTCTCCCCACTAAAATTTTGTGTTTGCTAGAAACTAGATGCTTTTTGGACTGTCATTGGTTTTCTAAGAGAGTTTGTAAGTGCTTATGAGAACTTTATAAATAAGTATGGTTTCCTATTTCTTTTTTTGGAGCGAATTTTCCTACAGGTTTGTATATTGGTGCATGATATTGTGCTAATGGGGGGGGCCATCACTGGTTTATTCACCTCAGTACTACTGGTTTGGTACCTAACCCTTTACTGATTCTTACAGGCTTTTCTCCCTGATTTTGAGGTCCCATTCTCAGCTAACCTGTGGAGCAGCTACTGTTCTCTGTTTTGCTCCCCATTTACAAAAGAACAAGAAAGATGAGTTTATTGCTGTATCTGCCTAAATCTGCTGCTGTTCATGTGTTGCCCTCTTTAGAGAATGTTTTCTTACTGCTTCTAGCTTGCTTTCTAGTCTTCCTCCTGTGCTCAGGAAGTCTGATAAGGCTATACAGGGTACTTCAGAATCAAGTATTTATTTTCCAACCCTGAAGCAGATTGGCAGTAATTTCTATGTCTAAAACTGCTGTTGCTGAATAGATTACTGCTGCTAATCCCATTCCCTCTGACAAGGATGGGAAAGCTTTTAACAAAGTGAGGCAGAATGTTTATCTGCTTTCTTTCAGGATTTTAAGCTTTCAAACTTGTATGTTAAAGTATCTACATTTATCTCTTGAGAAAATGCAAAAGCTAATTAACTTTCATTCTTAGGTAAAATAAAATCCTTGAATACCTCCCTAACCTTTATTTCTCATGTTACTAAGTTTGTTTTAGTGTGCTTATGATGCTTTTGGTTCTTCCTTCAGAGCTGCTGCTGCTTCTGGATCACTTTGAGATAGACTTGCTTGGATTCTTTTTCAAAACCTTCCTGAAAATGTTTAAACTGAAATTTTAAATACTCCCTTAGATAAAGAATTTCTGTTTCACCCTTTTGTAGTTGAGGTGCTCAAGTATGTAATGAAAGGAGAAAGTTCATTCAGAATGACTACTGTAATTGAACCGTGCTCTTTTAAAATAAAAAAAAAATCCCTTCCTAATTTACCTTTTTAATAAGCAGTTTATGCAGCAAGATGTCAATAAACCGTTTTTTTTTAAAGCTATCAAGGACAGTCCTCCCAGTCAGCATGACTGTGCCTGTGCAGGCTTCCTGCCCCCACCCTGGCAACCTCTGTTTCCCTGAGGATTCAGCTGTACTTGTGGTACCTGATTGTGGCAGACAAGTGGATTTTGAATGTAATTCAGCAGGAGTACACTTGGCAGTGAAAATCCCTTCCCCGTTCCAGGGGATTCCTACTTGCCCTTTGAACCAAGTCTGCGTAATTTTTTCTATTCTCGATCCATTGCTTGCTCAGAGCGTAATAGAGCCATTGCCCATATAACAGACGGGCAAAGGTTTTTCTCCAAGAGTTATTCTGGTACCAAAGAAAGAAGAATCCTGGAAGCATGTGCTGGACCTTTCCTTTCTAAATCTTTGTCAAGATTCCAAAGTTCAGAATGCTTTCCCTGCATTCCATTTTACATCTGATTTCTAATTTAGCTTTCATAGTAAGGCTAGACTTCAATGATACTTGTCACATTCCCATCACCAAAGTATTCAGACTTTTTTAAAGATTTTCTCTGTCTGGCTTACTTTGTCAGTTCTCTGTCTTGCCCTTTGGACTTCCCACTGCATCAAGGGTTTTCACAATGTATCTAGCTCCAGTGAAAAACATAGATTTGGGGAAGCTTTGTCTCTTTTATGCCAGGTAAAAAGGGTAGGCCAGTGTCCAAACAAAGTCTGACCAAGTATGGCTAGCTGTTAGCATTTCCTTGCATTATGGGCAAACTGGAAAACCTTTATAAATAATGATAAAAGTGCATTCATTAAGGGCAGTGGCTGCTTCAGTAACCCTTTTTCAAAAATGTTGCATCTCCAAGTTAATTATGACATTGTCATGTGATAGTCAAGTGTGATAACCTAATATAATTTTTGATAAGACCCTCAGTAGTTAGACTTTGTGAAAGGAAGAGCCTGCCTTTTTATTTTATTTATTTATTTTACATTTGTTGACCAGGAATGTCTGGCTGAGTCGAAGCCCTTTTTCAGCTGAGGTTTGGGGAGAAAAGCTCCAGTACATACTTAATAACCATAGGGTGTGAGTAACAGGTTTAAAAAAACAAGTGGAGAAAAAGCTTCAGGACATACATAGTAGAATGGTAGATTATCACAAATATTTTACAAGTGCAGTTACAGCAAATTGGTGTAGAAAAGTTAAAATAAAGCAGAAGTAACAATATAGTGGTTCAACAAATAAAGGTATAGTTGCAAAAACAAATACATTTTGTGAACATTTGCAGGAAAAAGTCTATTCAAAGAGGATTTTCTTGAGGGGGAAGTGTAGGAGAGTCTGACAAGGAGATGGAGAGTTTTCAAGGAGGGTTTGAGCAGTGGCAGATCCAATTTTTTGGTAAGATGTTCTTTTAGTGCTAGCTTAAACTTTTTGGGATGAGCTTATGTTTGAATCTCGAGAGATAGCTTGTTCCATTCCATTGAGGGGTGGTAGCTGTATGCGTTTTGTCCTGCTTTAGATTTGGGCTTATAGATTTTTAGTTCTTGAGAAGAGCTACGGAGGTTTCTTGTGGGAGATGATAGGGTGTAAGGCTGGGCAAAAGGATGGCTGATATAGGATTGCATGTTGGAGCTGAGAGAGAAGGAGGAGATGAGGCAGTTCCAGCCAGTGTAAGTATTTAAGTGGGGGACAGTGGTGAGATCTGTAGGGTTGTTGGGTTGCAAATCTAGCTATTTTGTGGTATGTAGTCTGAAGTCTAGTAGTATGTGTGGAGTTTAGATTAGTAAAAATGTGGGAGCAGTATGTTAAGCAGGGAAGAAGATATGCATGGGTGAGGGCTGTTCATGATTCATGAGTAAGGTATTTATTTCTGTATAGCAGAACTAGCTTCAGGTGGGTTTTCCTGATGCAGTTATATATGTGGAGATCAAATTTGAGCTGGTCATCAATAGTGATGCCTAGCAGTTTTGAGCTTGATTCAGGTATGATAGGGGTGTTATTGAGTGAATGGATGGTGAAGGAGGTCTTAATGTGATTTGCTGGTTTAGGTAGGAAGAGTAGGAGTTTTGTTTTTTTAGGGTTGGGTATGAGTTTGTTATTGGAGAGCCATGTTTCTACAGAGTTTAGTGATGACTGGGTTGCTGTTAAGAGTTCTGAGTGAGAGTTATAGTTAAAACAGCAGAGTCATTGGCATATTGTATAATGGAGGAGAGTTGGCAGGAGGTGTAGAGTAAGTTTGTGACGATATTGAAAAGCAATGGTCCTAGAATGGATCCTTGAGGGACACCCATTTTTATTTGTAGAGGAGAGGATAAGGCAGTTTCCCATCTAACAGACTGGAATCTGTCTTTGAGATAGCTTTCAAACCATGGCACAGTATCAGGGGAGAAGTTGAGGTTAGATAGCTTGTTAATTAGTAGTGAGTGGGAGACTGTGTCAGAGGCCTTTGAAAGGTCGAGGAAAAGACAGGAGACAAATTTGTGGCCATCTGTGGCCAGGGAAATGGTATTGAGAAAGGATAGAAGAGCTGTGTGTGTACTATGCTTGGGTCGAAAGCCGTGTTGTGTAGGTGTTGGTAAGTTTTCCTGTGTGAGATGTTCAATGACTTGAGTGTGGATGCATTTTTCAAGGATTTTTGACAGGGGGGAGAGGATGGCAATAGGCCTAAAGTTTGAGATTTCAGTTGAGTTACCTCCTTTGTGTATTGGTATGGTGTAGAAGTGTTTTCAGATTGAAGGTACCTTGGATTCGGAGATGGAACGGTTAATTAAGATTGAGATAGGATAGGCAAGTGAGTGAGCAGCTGACTGGAGAAAGTAAGATGGAATGTTGTCCACAGATACAGAGCATGGTTTAAGTTTGGAGAGAAGGGTACGAATGTATGTTTTGGGGATGAGCTTTAGGGAGAAAATGTTAGGATGAGTGTTTTTTGTAGGGGAGACGGGGTTAGTATGATTGGGGCTGTTTGAATTAGAGTTTGGATATAGTCAACAAAATAATTGTTGAAGATATTGGTGGTCTCATCTGGTGTCTTTTATGGGGTGAGGTTGGGAGAGGTAGGGTTTCCATGATGGAGTATTTGATTGATGGTTTTCCAGAATTTTTTAGGGTTGGGTTTTAGTGTGGTAGAGGGTAGTAGTAAAAATCTTTTTTGTCCTTGTTGATTTGTCTTTTGGCCAGGTTCCTTTGTTCTTTATATATCTGTGGATCATAGGGTTTTTTTTGTTTGTAGCCATTTTTTCCAGGGCTTATCTCTAGACTTGGAGTGTGTTTAGTGAGTCAAGGAGATATTTTAGCTTTTGTCCTAATTTTATGAGGTGGAGCTAGTAAGTTAACTATGTTGAGAAAGGCAGTTTTGAAAGCAGTGATAGCCTCATCTAAGGGGAGATGGGTGAGGAAGTTCCATCTAACTCTAGATATGAGAATATTAAAGATTTCTGGACTAAAGTTGGAAAGATTATGCCTAGTTGAGTATTTATGTGGATTGGGGAGGTGACTAGTATATCTCAGCACTTTTGTAGGAGAGTGGTCATGTAGCTCATGCTGTTGACGGAGTAAGTATCTTCACGTAGCTGAGGCTTTTGACAGTATTGACTAATTAGTTAATTGTGTGCTAGGAAACTGGCTTAAAGACAGAACCCACATAGTTTGTGTGGCTCATGTCTCATCTGAAAAAAATGAAGGTAACCAGTGAGGTTCCCCAGGGCTTTGGTACTGGAACTCCTTTTCATTTTTTACTTGTCTGATTCTTTTGGAGAACAGAGATTTAGTTAACTGCATTTGCAGATGACCAGTTGTCAAGATTCTGACACTTGTATCCTTCGGAAGGAACTTAACCTAGTTAGTACCTGGTGTGCTAAAAATTGGGCACAAATTAAGCATAAAGCATGGCATCATTTTGGCAAACAACCTTGAATTTAGTGAGAGACCTGGGCGCTGTAGAATTGACAGTTCTCTCATTTAATTATCATGTGATAACTGTGGTCAGAATATCCTTCTAGTTGGCACAAGTAATAGCCAAAGCTATATCATCCAGCTCTAGGAATATTATTGTTGCCTTCTGTTCAGCAGTGATTAAACCTGTTGTAGTGTCATCCATTCAGGATGTACCTCATTCGACATGTGAAACAACTAGGGAAACTTCAGAGGTTCATGACTAAGAAGTTCTCAGACTTAAGATCGCGAGATACCAAGAAAAAGGATAAGGATGTATCCCTTTACTCTGCCCCTCAAGACTGTAGAAGATACAAGTTGTGCTTCTCCTACTGTACCATTGGAGACCCTGTTGTCTTTGATTTTGTGCATCTCTGCAAGTTTAATAGCTTGAAAAACACCAGAACCAGGAAACTAAATGTTCACTAACAGATAAATAGAACCTGATGGAGAAGTGAGATCATTACAACAACATCTGAGTCAGTGCAGTACACAGTCACTCTTCAAACAGAACCTGGATGATGGGATAAAACTGAGGGTATCCAGGTACTAACTGCCCTACCCCGCCTTGAGAAAGGGAATACAGCCTGAGTGGATGAGTATTGGCAAGTTGTTGACGATTCAGAGACTAAATAGCCTTGAGGGTCCTTTGAATCAAAGTATCTAATGCAGTTACCTGGTTGCCCTTGTATACCTTTTCTAAGCATTGTTAGTTCGACATTTCTTTTCTGGAACGGAGCAGAATTTGCCACTACAGATCTGCAAGGCGTATGTGCTTCCCCTGTCTACATCTTTGGCTAGCCCTTTTATTGCTTTAGTACTGTTTCCTACATATTACCAGTAATGTTCCAGTCATGATCTTAAAACAAGTATAGTATGGTTTTGTGACTATATTCACCATAACTGTAGAATTTGAAGTTCAGTATCATTTGCAGTATAGGAGTCCCTCTCACTATGCACAATCCTGTGCATTTTTTTTTTGGGGGGGGGGTCTGCCAGAGCACCCCATCCTTTACAACAACTGCTGTCTCTTGGTTGAAATAGACCAGCTTAGATTCATAAGCATTTACTAGGCCTGCAATCCAGGAGGCCATTGAGGAGCATAGTACAGTTTATCCCAAAGTACTTTCTAATTAAGTGACTTGGTCAGAAGGTAACACAGTAGGCAAATGTGCTGAAGGAATCAAACCCTGGACCATAGGCGACAGCTTGTTAGCCCCTAGCCCTAATTATCTGTCCTAACATGCTTCAGCCTGCTTTTTGGACTGTATAAGCACACACAGTGAACATACTAGTCATCCAGTAAATTGCATCAGGCACTTCTCCGTTTTATACTGTCTGTCCTGCTAATGTCCATTGTATGGGGGAAGCTGGCCTTGTGTTGCAAATGTAATAAAACTTTGGAAGTAGGCCTGTTTAAGTCAGACATCTTGTGAATGATGTTTCAGTGGTACTACTTAAAATTGAACATGTGTCATTATGGTGGTGTATAACTCGCACAGCTTTGATGTCCTGATTAAAGTCATTGTTGCAGCATTTGTAATGTATGGGTTGTCTCCACTGACATCAGGCCAGAGTACCAAAAGGTTAACTTCCCTAGGTCATAGGTCTGCATGACCTCTGCTTGTATGTGTTTGGATGTATAGGTGGACATATGAGTGTTTATCTCAGATTGTCGTGCTACCAGCCCAAATGTAGATCATGCTCAGTATCTTTGCTTTGATCATTTGGGGAATCTTCCTTTTTACTTGTGCTGTTTTGTTGAAAGAAGTTAGATTTCAGCTAGGAAGAAAGTTTAAGTGCAAGTGCAGTAGGGAGATTCTGTACAAGGACTTGCATGCCAAGTGTCTTTTTAGCCTCTGCCCAGAACACTATCACAAATCTTGCTCAATCTGTCAGACATTCTTTCCCAAAACGCTTGGGTTGAGGTTTCCACTTGCAACACTTTTTTCTAGAAACCCAGCATATTCAGATGTCCCTCTGCTGCCGAAGAAAAAACTAGAGAGACCTTTAATGGATCTACAGTCCAACATTTTTGACTCTGACCTACCCACTGAGGTTCCCGAACCCACGTTTGGCAGGCTACTTTTCATTTGCCTGCTACAGAGACCCCATTGCTGGCCAGTATGGCTCCTGAGGCCTTGCAGACTGATAGTTCCGAGTGACCGTACTTCATCCCTCAAATTTTATTTAGGGAAGAGATCCCAGGCTGTCTAATAGAAGTCAAGACAGGTTTCCAAACCTCTTGAGTCTCATCCAGGTAGATGCCGTGCCTAAAAAGAAAAAAAAAACAGGATTAGGCATGTGGCCTCTCTCTCAGCAGCTAGGGAAAAGGAATAGATGGACTTCTTATAGGGATTGTTCAAAGCTTTTATTTCTTGGCAACCCCAGGCTACTCCTCAGCAACCTACCCTGGTTTCCTCCTCTTCTGATGAACATGACTGTGACTCTGACCATTCTCTGGACTATTCCTCTTCGCTGTATTCTCTGGGACGAAGAGAACTCCCTCTCACTAGATTCCCCTACTGAGGAAGTTTCCTTTGGGGAAACTGTACAGAGCATCATGAAACATCTCAAATGGTTCAAATGGCAATCCACGAAAATCCCTGATGTTCAGAAGAGGTATTACATCCCCATGGAAATGGATACCCCAGCCCATTCTTCAGCCCCTCCTGTCCTTGAGGTCTTCCAGGACACCTTTCTGTACTTCTCTACACCTGATTGTCAGCTATCAGCTCCTAAAAGACCAGGCGAGCTTTGCAAGGCACCTGATGACCTAAAATATATAAGAATCGAGAAGCAGAGCCCTCTACAGTATCTCTTTCTTCAAATAAGCCCTCTTAAGCTTCTGCCTAGTGCTAGTGCCTTACCCACGGATAAACTAAAGGTAGTAGAGCTATGGATAGATGGGAAAAGAAGGTTTACACATTTGCTGCCCTTGCCTTTAGGGACAAATAACTACCAGACTCCAATGACAAATTACTTGACCTCTGATGTTCATCGTGTTACACTGCTGCACTCGTCACACTCAGGGTTATCTGCCATCAGGCGGTCCCGCAGTCGGCCCGAGTTCCAAAGTCTTGGTCCGGTGTCGGTTGTTGTCACTTCTTCCCTCCCTGACGTCAGTGTGACAGGGGTATAAGAGGCAGCCAACGCCATTTTCTTCAGTCTTTCTTGCCACGCAGTGCCCGAAGCAAAAGCAGTTCGCAAGTGCCGGTCGGCCGACTCCTGAGATTTTCAAATCTAATTTCAGACCGAAGTCTTCAGTAAAGCTAAGTACCCCGTTGGGGAACCTTTTCTTGCCTCAGTCCGATGTCAGAAAAAGTTAATAATTGCATTTCTTGTGGGAAGCAAATACCTCATAAGGATTTTCATTCTTATTGTATCCCTTGCCTAGGCCCAGACCACAAAGTCACAGGTTGTCGGTTTTGTGCTGGGTTTAACAAACGAACCATTAAACGTCTGTTTGATTTCGCCTGACATTATTTTGGTAGAAAATTTAATTATACCATGCCGTCGGAGCAACCGACGACCGGGATGCATAAAAAGTGCAAAGATAAGGATAGGCAGCCGAGACCCAAACCAGACACAGAGGCCTCTGCTAGGCCAGTCGCCAGTTCTCCGGTTTTCAGTGAGGTGCCTACGCAGCCACTGACGACCGCTGATTTAGAACTCCAGCCTGCATCCGACTCCCAAACGGAGATTGCAGGGCCTCCAGAGCCTTTATCTTTAGGCCGTTCCGACTCCATGGCTGATGGGGATTATAGATTCATAGGTTCATACTAGGCTATCTGCCCTAGGGCATTTATAAGCCTAGCCAGAGTGTGTTTGGCTTTCACCACCCATTTTAAATTAATTTTGCTATGCCCTTTTTCAAGGTTAGTATAATGTGCCTCTGTCTGACAGCGACACAGAAGTGATACCCGGGGTAAACCTACGATCTCCCATCCACTCATCAGAATTCCTCTTGAAGAGAGTCAGTGAGGGACTCTGCCTAACCTGGACTGGGATTTTATTCCAGAGTTAAGGGAGCCTCTGGGTTATGAATCTGTCCCTCCAGCATGTCCTATTTATTTCAGTGCTGAGGTTCAAGTCTCTCGAGCGCGTAGCTCGATGGGATTTGGATTTTCTGAGGTGCAGCCTGTCCATTAATTCCAGGTTGGACATGGCTTTATACGTCAGGCACAGATCGCCTCTGAGCAGGCGGTATGCCACTGAGTAGAGCTGGAGTTTCTTTAACCGGGCAGCATATGACTTCTGTTTGAGCCCTTTGATCCTCTTAGTGAGGTACTTTTGGGGTCTTTCCAGTTGCTGCAAGTGTCTGGTAAGGTACATCCCAAAAGGGGTATTGTACTCAATTATGGGCCTGATGAGGGATGAGTAAAGAGGCACGATGACCTCCCCTGATCTAGATGTGAATCCCTTCATGATTAGGTGGGCTATATAAAATGTTTTTCTAACCACTTTGGCCACGTGGTTGTCAAATGAGAGATTGCTATCAACTTGGGTCCCCAGGTCCCTAATTACTTCTTCTGTACTTAATGGATTACCACCTATGTGGTAATTTGTGGCCACTTTGTTTTAGCCAAAGGGGATGACTATACACTTTTTGGCGTTTAGCTTGAGGCCATGGCTCTGGCACCAGTTGTCTGTTTCTATGAGGCCCTTTTGGAGGATGCTTGTGTCGGCCGGAGAGTCGATTATGGCGCCCAGTTTGCAGTCATCTGCAAACTTGGTCAGCCACAGTCCTTCCATGTTGGCCTGTACTTCCGAGAAATATATACCGAACAAGAGAGGTCCCAGGACTGAGCCTTGTGGGACGCCACTTGTAACTGGTTTGGAGTGTGACATGGCTCCAACAATTCTAACCATGTGGGTTCTGTCCTTGAGCCAGTTTGCAACCCATCTAGTGACATAGGGGTTTATATTTAAGCTGGTGAGCTTATCTATAATGCCCGAGTGGGGTACTGCATCGAAGGCTTTTGCGAGGTCCAGGTAGGCTGTGTGGACCACCTTCCCCTAGTCAATGGCCTTGGTGACTGTTTCAAAGAAATCGACCAGGTTTAAGAGGCAGGATCTGCCCTTAACAAAGCCGAACTGGGTAGGATCCAGTGTCTGTAGGTCCCCAATATCTTTATTTATGAGGTCCATGATGATCCTTTCCATAGCTTTGCAGACCAAGCTAGTCAGGCTTATGGGGCGATAGTTTCCAGGATCCGTTGAGGCACCACCTTTGTGGAGAGGGACCAGTTGCTGTACGCCACTCTTTGGGTACATATCCTGTAGTAAGGCTGAGATTGAACAGTAGATGTTATGTGATCCTATCTCGCCTACATTCTGACTGATGGGTTCGGAGCCGATCCCTCGGCTCCGACTCGGCACGCTTATGCCAAAGAGCGAAGTCTCTTATTGGCTGAGCTTACTATATCCCAGGATGCACCACTACCAGTCCCCCAGATCTCGTTTGCCGCTAACTAGCAAAGACGTGGTCTCGAGCTGGCTGAGCTAAGTAGTGTCTTTTCACTAACTTTTTCTGTCAGAAATTTGCTAATTCTTCACAAAAAGCTGTTTTACAAGCTACTCTGTGCTGTTGTGTGTTTTGAGAATTTTTTTGTGGAAATTTTGTGTGTGATTGGTGTTTGTTCTGGTTACAGGCTCCCTTGATCCGTAGGGCCTTTCCTGTCAGTTAATCCCTTTTGAACCTTTAGGGGTTCTTTGATTCCTTATATTTTTATTCACTGTTGTATGTCTTCAGTTGGCCTTTATTTTAATTGCGGGCTATCATTGTGAATGGCAAGTTAATCTTTGTAGGGTCAGTCTATTCCAACAGAGTTTTGTCTGTGAGAGAGTTACTCAGTTTTACTTATAATGTCTCAGGCTCCTAGGCCTTCGGGCTTCAAGAAGTGCACTAAATGTAGTTTTAAAATGTCTATCACGGATGACCACTCTCTCTGTGTATATTGTTTGGGCGCCAAACATTTGCAGGAGTCCTGCAGCGTGTGTCACGCTTTTTCCTCGAGGGTCCTCCAAGAGAGGAAAAATAAGCTTATATTGAAAGGCCTTATAAAACCCTCTTTTGAAGAAGCTTTAGCATCCTCTCCTTCTCCTGCTAAAAGAAAAGGCGCGGCTCCGACCAGTCCGTCGGTCCCGACCGCCAAAAGACATAGGCAGGCTTCTCCTTCGGCTCCAAGGACTTGGAGCCGAGGGCGAACGGTCTGCCTCGATGCCTCCAGTCTCGACTCCTCAGGCTTCGGAGCCGATGGCTGGGGCATCGAGAGGCGGGTCACCTTTATCGGCTCCACTTGTCTCGGGGCCGATGAAGGTTGTCCGCTCAGACACTTCCTCCTCGGCGCCTAAGTCCTCCTCGGCACCGATGGAAACTGGTTTGTGTATTCCTTCGGCGCCGATAGTTATCGAGTCGCCTCGGAGCCGGTCCCCTAGCCCCTTGGGGCCGTTGGAGAGGCCAACTCGAACCCGTTCAGTCTCCTCTAGGTCATCGAGGATGTCAGATTCGGACAAAGACAGGGTGCTCCAAAGACTGTTCCAGTCCCCAGTCTTTCAAAAATTTGTTTCGGCTCCGACCCAATTGGCTTCGGAGCCGATAGCCCATTCCATTGCCGTTCCTCCTCCGACCGCTTCGGCTCTGTCGGAACAGGTGCTGTTGGAGCCGGTGGAGATCCTAGGGTCGGCTCTGACCCTTACTCCAACCCCGGCCTTCGGGTCTGAGTTTGGCACGCGGACTTCTTCGGCCGGACTCGGGGGTGACGTTTCGGGACCTATGCTGTCGGTTCCGAGCCTCCCTCTCGGTGCTTCGGCTGCGGGACTTCCGTCTGCTATCATGGCTCCGGGGACCGGACACTCCCAGGATTCTGGGGGTCCGGCTTTCAGAGCTATGAGGAGTGCCTTGGCCAAGTCTTCTTCGGCCATCTCTACGGCTTTACCGGCACCTTCCCTGGGCATGGAGACTGGGTCTTTGGCAGTTCCCCTGTCCCTAGGCAGCGGAGCCCCGGGGCCTGAGGTTACCCCCACTGGGGGTTCCCCTCCTCCTGAGGGTTCTTCGGAGTTGTCTTCGGAGGAGCCCCCAAGGAAGAGATCGTGCAAGAGGAAGCACGTGGACTCCCCCGAGTCTCTTACATCGGACACTGATCTTGATGATGCGGAGGGGTCCCCGAAGTCGTCCTCGGATGATGTCTCATTCGCAGACATTTTAGAGATCCTTAAACGAGGCGGCTGGATATCCAAACCCCTCTGCTGATGAGTCAGTGCTTCTCAAGGCCTTTGGGGCTCAGTCCTCCGCCTCCTGGGTGTCTCCGCCTTGACGAGCTCCTGGATTTGGTTTGTCGGAGGCGTGGGAACAACCAGATACTGTGGAACCAGTACCTTCTCGCCCTAACAAATTTTTGTCTGCCCCACCCGAGAAGGAGTTCTTGACAAAGGCGTGGCTGTAGATGCCATGGTGGTGGCATCTGCTACACAACAGGACGTGGCAGAGGCTTCAACGTCCGTCCATCCTCCTAATAAGGAGTCTAGGAGCATGGACCGGTACGGGAAGCGCACCCTGACTTCAGCGGCCTTTACACTACGGTCCCTGAATTATTTGGCACATTTTACCAGGCTACAGAGGGATCTGGTCAAGGAGCTGTCAGATTCCTCTCAGGTAACCTACCTGAGCAGCTAGCCCAGTCGGTTAGCTCTCAGTTGGCTATCCTTACCTCGATTTCTAACTCGTCCATGAGGCTCATTTCATATGCGGCCGAAGGGGCGGGCAGAGCGGCAGGCACAGGCGTGGCTCTACGGAGACAAGCCTGGCTCCGTTGTGTCATTTCATGAGGCCTTCAAGTCTTCCTTCGCCGACGCTCCCTTTGATGGGTCCTCTTTGTTTGGACCTAAGGTAAAGACACTCTTACCGCTGTGAGCAAGAGGGAAAAACTTTATCTGCCGTGGGTGCACGTTATTCCACTCCCTTTCGGCCTTATCCCAAGGCTAAAGGAGGAGGGAAGATGTGGTTCCGCAAATCACGGAAGTTTTTTCCTCAACAGCAGGAAGATTCCACTTCCAGAGGCAGAGGACGGGAAATTTTTCTGGGAGACGCCGTCCCAGAGGCGGCAGAGGGCCCCGCAATTCTGGAGACCGCGAGTCCTTTCGTGGCTCTTCAGCCTCCCACACTTCATGAGGGATTGCCCGGCTGTGCTGCTCGAGCCATTCGGGTGCCGTTTGCCAAGCACCTAAAAGCCTGGGAGTCTATCACTCAGGACAGATGGGTGCTTCGGATTATTGCCGGAGGTTACACCATTCCCTTCACACACTCACCCCCACCGTCCAAAAATCCCGGACCCACCACCCAGTCAAAGGGAAATCGCAGCGCAGAAGCTTCAAAGCTGCTAGAAAAGGAGTCATCCAACCGGTCCCCACAGACCAGATCGGATCCGAAATTACTCAAGGTTCTTTTAGTGCCAAAAGACAGGGGACCTGAGACCAATATTGGATCTCAGCAAACTAAACCAGTCCGTCATGAAGTCCAAATTCCCAATGGTCACTTTACAATCCATTCTCCCATTGTTGGAGAAGGATGTTTGGATGTGCTCCATAGATCTCAAGGACGCCTATTATCACATACCGATACATCAGGCGTCCAGGAGGTATCTGCGCTTCAACCTGGGAGACAGTCATTTCCAATTTTGTGCACTGCCCTTTGGTCTCACCACAGCCCCCAGGGTGTTCACCAAGTGTTTGGCAGTAGTGACTGCTCACCTGAGGAGTCTCGGATTCCAAGTGTTTCCCTATCTGGACGACTGGCTTCTGACTGCCACCACCAGGCATCTACTAATAGACAACCTCAAAGCCACCATCTCCCTGGGTGCTTCCCTGGGAATTACATTCAATTGGTCAAAGTCTGTCTTGCTGCCCTCTCAGCGCATAAGATTCATAGGAGCAGAGATAGACTCAAAATTGATGCGCGTCTTCCTTCCTACCGAAAGGATTCAAACTTTACAAAGTCAAGTCCAAGCCCTGCTTCCAAGATCCAAAGTCCCAGCCAGGATGGTCCTGCAGCTTTTAGGTTCGATGTCTGCCACGGTTCTCCTAGTTCCACTGGCAAGATTGCACATGAGGATTCTTCAGTGGCTGTTATCGACACAATGGTCTTTTCAGAATCTCCCCCTCAATCATCTCATACTGATTACAGAAACGTGCAAACGGGACCTCCGCTGGTGGCTTCAGTCATCCAATCTGAATCAGGGAAGACCTTTTGTTATCCCCCCTCCGGTGGCCACCCTGACAACGGATGCCTCCCAGACAGGGTGGGGGGGGCATTGTCTGGGCAGGTTAGTTCAGGGTTCTTGGCTTCCAGACAAAACCTTTCTCCATATCAATGTATTGGAAATGAGGGCTGTACTTCTGTCCCTACAGGCCCTCCACAAGTTTCTCCCTCAAGGCATTATCGCCATCCACACAGACAACATGTCGGTGGTCTGGTATCTAAACAAACAAGGAGGGACCAGATCTTACCCCCTTTGCAGAGAGGCCATGAGGGTGTGGGAATGGGCTGTAGCTACCAACCGTTTCTTGGTAGCGACCCACATTCCAGGGAAATCCAATATTTTGGCAGACAGATTAAGCAGGACGATTCTCTCTCCTCACGAGTGGTCCCTGAACGAAACAGTAGCAGCTCAGGTTTTCAGAAGATGGGGGCTCCGTGCTGCGACCTGTTTGCAACACCACAAAACACAAAGTGCAAAAGGTTCTTTTCCTTGACTCCACGTCAGGGGGAGGCAGCTACGGATGCTCTAGCCCAACCTTGGCCAACAGGACTACTTTATGCCTTTCCTCCGGTTCCACTCCTCCCCAAAGTCATCCAGAAAGCTTCCCAATTGGGGTCCACAATGATACTAATTGCTCCGCACTGGCCTCGTCAGGTATGGTTCCCCTACCTAAAGAAACATGCTCTGGACGGTCCTTGGTTTTTGGATCCAACTCCGGACCTGCTGATTCATCAGTCGGGACGACAACACCAGTCCCTTCACACTTTGAAATTAACAGCTTGGCTCCTCCACTTCCGACTTTAGTCAGAAATCACAACTTAGACCCGGAAGTTATTCACATTTTATCTTCGGCCCACAAACCCACCACTAAGAAATTGTACCTCAGTAAGTGGAAGAGGTTTACCATCTGGGCTCAACTCAGGGGCTTAGACCCTATCACTGCCCCGATACCAGAGGTCTTGAAATTTTTAACATCCTTGTTTAATCAAGGATCTTCAGTCTCTACTATTAAAGTCCAACTAGCAGCTATCTCCAAATTTCACGAATCCATGGACCCACCGTTGATGAGCAGCAGATTATGCAAAACTTTCATTAAAGGTGCTGTGCTGTTAAGACCCCCAGTTTTTCATCCTGCGCCCATGTGGATCTTGATTTGGTACTTCGTGCCTTAACATCTTCCCCTTTCGAACCGGCTGCTACATGTGAGTTAAAATATCTGTCTTGGAAAACTGCCTTCTTAGCTGCAATTACCTCTGCAAGAAGAGTTTCAGAGCTTCAAGCCCTATCTATCAAACCACCGTACTTGATTTTTCACAAGGATAGAGTATCACTTAGGCCTAATCCATCCTTTGTTCCAAAGGTTTGTTCTAATCTCTGTCTCCAACAATCTCTAGAGCTACCAGTTTTCTTTCCAAAATTCTCGAATGAAGCAGAATACACCTTCCATAAATTGGATGTTCACAGGCAATTGCGCTTCTATCTAGACAGGACTCGACAAATTCGAAAAACAGACCAGTTGTTTGTGTCCTTTTCAGATAATAAATTGGGTCAAACAATCACGAAAGCTACTATCTCCAAATGGATTAGAGATTGCATAACTCAGGCTTATTCCTCTTCAAATAAGCAACTTACAACATCTATCAAAGCTCACTCTACCAGAGCTATGGCTACTTCTATTGCTTTTCATTCCAAGCTCGCTATCTCTGAGATTTGTGCTGCGGCTACTTGGTCCAACCCGCACACTTTCATTTCCCACTATAAATTGGATGTGGCATCTAAAGGGCGAGCATCATTTGGTTCCACGGTACTCAGTAGTGTTTTCCAGTGAGCCACCCAGGATTCAGGTGCTAGGGACGCTGTCCCATCAGTCAGAATGTAGGCGAGATAGGATCACATAACATCTTTTAGTTATGTACTCACCATAACTTCAGATGTTTGGGATCCATCTCGCCTACATTCCTAATACCCACCCTCCTTCCCCCTGCCTTGGAGATCAGAAGAGATTGAACGGTTTTGAGTTCTACTGTTTTTATCTTGTTTCATCTGACGATGTTATATAAGCAGCGTGTGTGTCTGTGTATGTATGCGGACAAACTAGATCTGGGGGACTGGTAGTGGTGCATCCTGGGATATAGTAAGCTCAGCCAATAAGAGACTTCGCTCTTTGGCATAAGCGTGCCGAGTCGGAGCCGAGGGATCGGCTCCGAACCCATCAGTCAGAATGTAGGCGAGATGGATCCCAAACATCTGAAGTTATGGTGAGTACATAACTAAAAGTTTTATGTTTGGGTTTAGCTCTTCTTGGAGTCCATGTAGGACGCAGCCCGGGACACCATCTGGTCCCATTGATGCTGTGTTTTTTGCTTTGGAGAGGGCGGCTCTTACCTGATCATCTGAGATGTCAGGGGGGCAGCACTCTGCTGGGATAGATATTTGCCCTTTTTGGTGGGGGGGGGGGTTGTGCTGAACCTGTCAGCTAGGATGTTGGCAACGTCTGTGGGTTTGGTGTATTTTTTGTCATTTTGGACTAATTCTGAGCATATCTGGGAATTCCCACCCAGGTTCCTAACATAACTAAAGAAAGCCTTGTGATTATCCTTAGTGTCCTGTGCAATTTTTCTCTCGAAGCTAGCCTTAGACGATTTTATGAGTGCCCGTAGTTTTTTGCTAATACTTATCAGAGATGCCTTCCCTTTTGGGGATTTTGCTTTATCATGTAGTAGCTTCCTCCTCCTCCTATTGTATAGTTTGTTTATGGCTGGGGTCCACCAGACAGGACGTCTGCCTTTGGAGGATTGGGTCTTGGTTTTATTTGGGATTGCATGATCCATGCATTTCTGAAGGTGTTCATAGTATACGTTTATAAAGGATTCTGCGGTCTGGGCCGTATTTTCCACAGGCCCGGGGGCTTTGAAGGATTCCACCTCGGTTTTGAGGAGTGTGAAATTTGCTTTAGAGAAGTTTTTCACTGTGGTTTTCTGGGCAGGGGGTGGGGTCGGGATGTGAATATCCAGTGAGATTAGTTTATGGTCTGATCTTACCAGTGAGGGATATACTTCTGGTCTGGAGCATAGAGTCCCCATGTTGGTGATGATCAGGTCCAGTATGTTTTCCCCTTTTGTGGGAGTGGTAACAAGTTGTTCCATAGCATTTGAGTTTATAAATTCTAGCAACCTTTGGGCTAGGGTGTTGGAGCTAGACTAATGCTCCCAGTCTGTTTGGGTAGTTGAAGTCGCCCAATATAATGGTGTTTGGAGAGACCTTCATATTTTCCAGTGTTCTCTGGAAGGCCGAGTGGGGTTCCTGGGTTTGGGAGGGTGGTCTGTAGCAGGCTATAAACTGGAAGGCAGTTTTACCCACTGTTAGTTGCACATGGATAGTCTCTGATGCTTCGTGCTGTGCCACCAACCTGGAGGTGTGGGTATCTTTGACGAATATTGATACTCCCCCCTCCTTTTGTGGTTCGGTCCAAGTTTTGGGGCCAAAAAGCATGGTATGAGGTATAACCTGGTAGTGCTGGGGTGCTCTCGGGAGCCTTGAACCAGGTTTCTGTTACTGCACAGATATCGATGTTCTCCATGCTAAGGAGAGTTTCGAGTGCGTGCATCTTGAGGTTTAGACTTCTGGCGTTGAGTAGCATTACTCTTAGTGCAGTTGAAAGCCCATTAGTTGCTGAAGGTGTCTTCAGACCAGCTACACTTACTATTAAATCCTTTGCAAAACTGAAAACTCCGTTAAAAGTAA
Organism: Protopterus annectens; assembly: GCF_019279795.1. Classification (NCBI taxonomy): domain Eukaryota; kingdom Metazoa; phylum Chordata; order Ceratodontiformes; family Protopteridae; genus Protopterus; species Protopterus annectens. The sequence goes on along the minus strand of NC_056736.1, from coordinate 631,370,760 downwards.
GGAAGCCTGTACAGCAGTCTTCACTGCAAGGCCCCATGCCTAAGAAACAGATGCTTAAGATGGCCGAAGACTTAATTACCCTCATCAGGGGTTCCCATCCCCCACCTGACAAAAGGCCTAGACAGGAGGAGGGCAGGTTTCCATTACCTCAGATTCTTCTGAGGAACAGGAGTACTCTTTTCCCCCTTAAGAAGACTCTGATGCTGAAGAGTCTATTCCTTCAGCATCTCCCCCGGAAGACTACTCTTTTGGGGAAACTTTACATACCATGAGGGAACTTTTTCAAGCACAGACGCCTTGCTATTCCACCTGTGTTAGACATTGTGGATGATGTTTATTCAGAATCTAGCCTTAACCCAGATTAATTACCTCCTGCACCAGCCAAACCAGACAGATACTACAGAGTCCCTGACTCACAAAAATTCCTATGTAAAAGCCCTGTTGTTGACCCAGAAACCATTTCCCAGGGTCCCAAAGGGGTTAAGGCCTCTATTGCTAAAAATCCTGTACCGTCTGAAAGGGATTCTAGAGCACTAGACAAATGGGGAAAGAAAGTATATACCTCAGCTACTCTAGCTATGAGGGCCTTAAATTGCCAGTTTCACATGCTGAAATATCAACAATATTTGATGCCTCAGTTAAAACAAAAAATGAGCAATTGTACAGAGCAGCATGATTACAGGGAAATGCAAGATTTGTTGCATGCAGCAGAACAAGTGGGAAAACATACTTTGCAATGTGGATTTGATTCATTGGATGCTTCTTGCAGAGCAGTTGTAATAGGGTCTGTCATTCGTAGGCATGTTTGGTTAAAAGAACAAACTTTACCTGATCATGTTAAAGCAAAGTTATTGGATGCACCCTTACAGCAGGATGTTTTATTTGGTGTGAAAGCAGAAGAGGTTTTAAAGAAAATGGAGGATAAGGCAAAATCTATGCAGACGGTCAAGGATTTTTTTACAGGTCCAACCCCCTCGTTTCAGCAGAAATTGGCCAATCAAAAACTGGTCCTTTCCAACTTCTGACAGACCTCAGAGGGGCAAATACAGATGCCCAAGGGGCAGATGTCAGCCCCAAGGCTCTTACAAGCCACGACAATGGGGTGCTACAACCCAGAAAGGAGGAGAAGACAGGTCTCAAACTATCAGAAGACAGTCACAATGACTTACCCCTCAGACTGCCAAGCAAATCATTCTTGGCAACTCCCTTGTGAGGAAAACTTGCACTTTTTGCAGGCAATTGGCACATCATCACAAAAGACAAATGCGTCCTAAATATTGTAAGTCAAGGATACAGATTCCACTTTCACACTTTGCCAAGGATAAAAGGAATGCCAAACCTGCCACCAAATCAATGGGCAGAGGCTCAAAAGCAAATTTCAGCTCTCATGGACATGAGAGCCATTCAGCAGGTTCCTACCCAGGAGCAAGGACAAGGGTTTTACTCAAGACTGTTTCTAGTTTCCCAAAAGGACAAAGCCTGGAGACCCGTTCTGGACCTCTCAATTCTAAACACATACCTGGAAGTACCCAAATTCAAGATGCTAACACTACAGCAACTTCTTCCCATGCTGGGCAAGAAGGCTTGGCTAGTAACGTTGGACCTCAAGGACACATACCTGCATGTCCCCATCAGACAAATTTGCAGAAGATACCTCCGATTTATAGCGGGTACAACTCCTTACCAATTCTCTGCACTGCCCTTTGGCTTATCTGCTGTGCCCAGGGTCTTCACAAAATGCCTGGCACCAGTAATTGCATACTGCAGACAAAGAAGGATTCAAATATATCCATACCTGGACGACTGCCTTATTCAAGCAGAAAGCAAAGACATTCTATTAAAGCATCTGGCGTTTGTCTAAAACCTACTAAGTTGCCTAGGGCACACAGTAAACGAAAAGAAGTCAAAACTAGTGCCCTCACAAGACATAATATTCCTGGGTGCCAGCTTAAATACAATGGCCCAGATGGCTCATCTCACGCCAGACAAGGAAGGACAACTGACTCAATACTTCAAAATGATGGCAACAAAGACCCAACTCCCTGCAAGAAAAATTCTGCAGGCCTTGGGATTCATGGCATCTTGCATACTAATACCATTTGCAAAACTGCATATGAGGAAATTATAATGGTATCTGAAAAGTGTATGGACTCAACACAGCCACAGCTTGGAAACAATAATTCCACTCATACCCTGCCTTCAACAGGAGTTTCTATGGTGGGCTCAGGTATGTCACCTCAACAAGGGTTAGCCTTTTACCTTACCCACAGCCAGGCAAACTATAATAACAGATGCATCGGATTATGCCTGGGGAGTGCACATGGCAGGACAGTGTATTCAGGGCAAATGGTCTGCAGACCAAAGGCATCTACATATCGATCAAAAAGAGATGCTAGCTGTACAAAATGCCCTAACAGCTTTCAAGGACCTCCTACATCCAGGACAACTCCTAATAAAGACGTACAACACCACAGTGATGTGGTACATAAACAAGCAAGGTGGCACACACTCCTACCCCCTATGCAGACAAGCAATGACCTTGTGGAACACAGCACTGACCTACCAAGTTCAACTACAAGCACAATTCCTGCCAGGAAAAAAAAACACATTGGCAGACGATCTAAGCAGAAACATCACAGATCCTCACGAGTGGAAACTAGATCCACAAGTATTCGCAATGCTAACTCAAAAATGGGGGCGCCCAGACATACATCTGTTTGCTTCCCCCCCAAAACTACCAACTACAGAAATTCTGCACAAGGACATACCACACACTAGCTTGGAAAGTGGACACCCTCTCATTCAGTTGGGAAACATTGATAGTGTTTGCCTTTCCTCCACTACCTCTTCTGGCAAAGGTGCTGCTGAAAGCCAGATCAGAGAGGCCGTAAATGATGCTCATTGCTCCAGACTGGCCATGCCAACACTGGTATCCAATACTAAGGAACATAGCTCAAGGCCCACCATGAATTTTACCTACAATTCCTCACCTGCTCACTCAGCAAAACAATCAGATTCTACACAGCCAGCTCAAGGCTTTAAATCTGGCTGCATGGCAAATTGCCTAAACAACCAGTCAACACTTCTCTCTAAAGTTGTGATGGACGTCATTCTGGAGGCCAGGAGGCCCAGCACCGGGAAAGTCTATTCAGACAAATGGAAAAGATTCTGCGCCTGGAACCAGGCTGAAGGCCAAAATCCCCTTGTCCCAAATATTCCTCAGATTCTTCAATATTTAACTGAGATGTTGCACAAAGGACTTTCCTTCTCATCTATTAAGATCCACGCCTCAGCTATTTCAGCTCAATACAACACGGATCCTCCTATATTTTCACATCCATTACTAAGACAGTTTCTCAGAGGGGCTAAGAACATAAGACCGCCCCGGGGAGCACCAACACCAACTTGGGATCTCAACTTTGTTTTGGAAAAACTTACACTCCCATCCTTTGAACCAGCTTTCACAGCTGATTTACAGTTCCTATCATGGAAAACTGCCCTGCTGCTAGCAATAACTTCAGCACGAAGAGTCTCAGAACTGCAGGCCCTAATGGCAGTGGAGCCTTTCATCATTTTTCATCAAGACAGTCTCTCTTTACGAACTAACCCTCATTTATGCCAAAGGTGGTATCCAGTGTGGCCCTAAACCAAACCATTCATTTGCCCACCTTTTATCCAAACCCCCAGAACAAAGGGGAAAGGCTACTACACTCTTTGGACATTCACAGGCAGTTACGTTACTACTTGGATAAAACTAAGGCTTTCAGAAAATCTGACCAGCTCTTTGTATCCTATGCTGCAAGATCACAAGGAAAAGCTATCTCAAAACAGACCATTTCAAAATGGATAGGACATTGTATCCGTTTCTGCTACACACACCATGGGAAATCTGTGCCTGGTAACATCAGGCCCCTTTCCACCAGGGCTACAGCAACATCAACAGCCTTCCTCAGAGGGGTACCAACCAAGGATATTTTGGAGGCTGCAACTTGGGAGTTCAGTGCACACCTTCACCAAGCACCATCACTTAGCTGTATACTCTAAAACCAGAGCTGGCTTTGCCACTGCAGTTCTACAGGGCCTCCTAGCCTCTCCAAACCCTGTTTAGTTCCACCACCCATCCTTAGCTTTGGGATTCAACCCAAGTGTGATGACTGCAGCAGTGTAACACGATGAACATAGTACATTTTTGTACCTACCATAAATGTAGATGTTTGAGTGTTCACACTGCTGCAGTCCAGGTTACCCTCCCTCCATCCCCTCTGAACTAGCTGGATTTATCTATACCTTTCTATCCTATACAACCTTTGTAGTGTATTTGCTTGTAACTGAAGGTATTGTTTTATTTTTATATGTATATTTTTCATTAGCAATATGTATTGCCTACCTATTTGGGGGCACCTGATATCTGGGGCAAGAAAAACTGAAGAAAATGGCATCTGATGCATCTTATATACCCCTTTCGCACTGACGTCAGGGAAGAAGCGACAGCAACCGATGCCTGACCAAGACTTTGGAACTCAGGCCAACTGCGGGACCGCCTGACGGCAGGATAACCCAAGTGTGATGACTGCAGCAGTGTGAACACTCGAACATCTACATTTATGGTAGGTACAAAACTGTACTTTTTATATTCAGGCCTACTGACTTGCATTTCAAACCGACACTATCTTCTTCTTCAAGGCCTAAAACCGACCCACGCCTAGAAAACCAAAGTCCAAACCACATGGTCAGGCCCATATGCCTAAAAAACAAATAAGATATGTCTAAAGACCTTATTACTTTAATTAGGAGAAGCCAGCCTTCTCCCTCTGAGACCTAGAACTGATTTTCCTTCTGATTCTTCTGATCAGGATTCTGAAATTTCTGTTTCTTCTGAGTACCAGGATTTGCCCTTATCTACTTATGAGTATTCTGATGCAGAGGATTCCATTCCGTCTGCTTCCCCTCCAGAAGATTTTTCTTTTGGTGAAACCTTGCCCACTCTCTTGGGGAGCATTTCCACTGGGAAAACCAGGATTACTCTGACTCTAAAAAGAGGCTTAGGGAATTTTTACTCCTACCTCAACACCGGTCTTTAGATATCCCTCCTGTCCTGGATATTGTAGATGATGCCTTTTTGGAATCTAACCTGGCCCCAGCCACTTTACCTCCGGCTCCCAGGAAACCTGACCAATATTACAGAGTACCTGACTCTCAAGTTCCTTTTCAAGAATCCTACTGCAGACCCAGAGACCATTTCCCAGGGACCTAAAGGCATTAAGACTACTACTGCCAAAAACTTTACCCCCCTCTGATAGAGATTCCAGGGCATTGGACAGATGGGGTAAGAAGGTATACACTTCTGCTACTTTTAAACTGCCAGTTGCATATGTTAGTGTCAGCAACATATTATGGGACTACTTAAACAGAAAATGATATTGATTCCTGACTGTGCTGAAAATAAAGAATTACAGGATTTAATGCATTCTGCTCAAGTTGGTAAACATACTTTGCAATGTGGTTTTGACTCTTTAGAAGCACCTTGCAGGGCTGCTGTCACTGGGTCTTTTCTTAGAAGGCATGCTTGGCTTAAGGAGCAAAATTTGCCAAATCATGTTAAAGCTGAATTACTGGATGCTCCCTTAAACCAAGACCGCCTGTTTGGCAACAAAGCAGAAGTCGTCCTTAAAAAGATCGAGGAAAAAGCTAAATCTATGCAAACTGTTAAAAGATTTCCTGCAAGTACAGCCTCCTAGATTTAGTAGGCATTGGCCTTCTAAGAATTGGTCCTTTCCTGTCTCTTCCAGGCCTCCTTAGTCCAAACCCAGGAACAGCAGACCACCTAGGCTACAGTCTCAAGGTACCTACAGGCCTAAGCAGTGGGGGGGGGGGGGGGGGTGGCTCCCACTTCCAAAGCTGGAAGTAGTAAGACACCCCCTTATGGTAAACTGTCACAATGACTTACCGTAAACCTTCCGAGCCCTGCTAAACTGCCTGCTCCCTTAGGGGGAGAGATCACCCTGCATGCAGAAAACTGGGAACTCATTACACAAGACAAATGGGTTTTAAATACAATTTCCCAAGGATACAGATTCCACTTCCACACCTTATCAACCCCAAACTGTTGGCCAGACCTTCCCGCAAAAAAGTGGGCAGAGGCTCAACAGCAGGTTCTCCCTTCTAAGTATTAGGGCTGCTCAACCTGTCCCAGCAGAGGAAAGGGGTCAAGGTTTTTACTCTAGACTTTTCCTGCTACCCAGAAGAAACAACTCCTGGCGTCCTGTCCTGGACCTCTCTATTCTAAACACCTTTTTGGTAATCCCAAAATTCACAGTGTTAACTCTTCATCAGCTGCTTCCCATGCTAGGCAAAAATGCCTGGTTGGCAACATTCGACTTAAAGGAAGCTTACCTGCACATTCCAATAAGTGCATCTTGCAGAAAATACCTTTGCTTCAGAGCAGGCTGCATGCACTATTAGTTCTTTACACTGCCCTTTGGCTTATCTACTGTGCCCAGGCAGTGCCTAGCTCCAGTCATTGCATTCTGCAGGCAAAGAAATATTCAGATATACCCATACCTGGACGATTGTCTAATTCAGGCAGAAAGCCAGGGCATACTTTTGAAACATCTGTCATTTGTACAAAAGGTGCTAACTTGTCTGGTGTACATTATAAACGAAAATAAATCACATCTGGTACCCTGTCAACAAATTATATTCCTGGGAGCAAGCTTGAACACAACTTTCCAGATGACTTTCCTCACTCCAAAGAAAGAAATTCATTTGACAACTTACTTCAAACTAATGGCCACAAATACCCTGCTATCTGCAAGGCAAATACTGCAAGCCTTGGGGTTCATGGCCTCCTGCATTCTACTAATTCCATATGCAAGACTGCATATGAGAAAACTACAATGGTATCTAAAATGCCTATGGTGTCAACATTCTCAGGATCTGGAAGCAATGATCCCTATCATACCTTGCCTACAGTTCCTTTGGTGGTCAGAGGCCTGCCACCTAAACAAGGGACTACCATTCACTCTACCCCTTGCCACCCAAGCCCTAACAGACACATCAGACTATGCATGGGTGGGGCTCACCTGGCAGGGAAGTGCATTCAGGGCAAATGGAACCCAAGTCAAATGCACCTGCATATCAATCAAAAAGAAATGTTACCTGTACAGAATGCTCTGAGAGCCTTCAAGGACCACATTCTTGCAGGACAAATAATGGTGAGGACGGACAACACCACTGTCATGTGGTACATAAACAAGCAAGGGGGTACCCATTCTTATCCCTTGTGCAGACTAGCTGTGGCTCTGTGGAACACAGCCTTGAGCTACCAAGTGCATCTATAGGCTCAATTTGTGCCAGGAAAACTAAATACACTGGCAGATGAACTCAGCAGAAATCTCATGGACCGACATGAGTGGAAACTGGAACCAATGATTTTCAACATGTCGATAAATGTGGGGGGCCCAGATATAGACCTGTTTGCCTATCCCCAGAACTACCAATTGGACAAATTCTGCACAAGGACTCCCCACAAACAAGCTTGGAAAGTGGATGCTCTGTCCTTCAGCTGGAAAAATCTATCCGTTTATGCCTTTCATCTTCTGCCTCTCCTCTCCAAAGTACTACTAAAGATCAAACGGGACAAACCAAGGATGATACTGATTGCACCAGTCTCGCCACGCCAACACTGGTACCCCCTCTTGCACAGTTTGTCACTGCCGGCTCCATGGCACCTGCCTCAGACCTCTACACTGCTGTCACATCAGGAGAGCCAGATTCTGCACCCTCAGATTCAAACTCTGACCCTGGCAGCCTAATTTCCTGATCCCTCCATTACCAGCCCTCAGTAAACAAGTGTTGGATGTCATTTTGGAGGCAAGGAGGCCTAGTACTAGAAAATCTTATGCTGAAAAATGGAAAAGATTCTGTGCCTGGAACCATACTCAAGGGATGGGCACAGCAGCGCCCAGTTTACCTCAGATTCTTCAATACTTAACTGAGATTCTTCCCAAGGGCCTTTCTTTTTCCTGCCATCAAAATTCATGCCTCAGCCATTTCAGCTCATTACAACACAGAACCACCCCTCTTATCTCATCCACTACTCAAGCATTTCCTCAGAGGGCCAAAAACATAAGACCACCCAGGAGAGCCCCAACTCCAGCCTGGGACCTTAACTTTATATTGGAAAAACTCACTGTTCCTCCTTTTGAGCCAGCTGCACGCGCAGAGTTAAAATTACTTTCTTGGAAAACAGCCTTCCCTTTTGCAATTACTTCAGCAAGGAGGGTATCTGAACTACAGGCTCTTATGGCAGTGGAGCCTTTCATCATCTTTCATGCAGACAGGGTGTCCCTCAGAACCAATCCCTCTTCCATGCCCAAGGTGGTGTCCAGTGTGGCTCTTAATCAGTCCATTCATTTGCCAACCTTGTTTTCTAATCCACAGAACAAAGGGGAAAGGATCCTGCACTCCTTAGATGTGCACAGACAACTTAGATTTTACTTGGACAGGACTAAACCTCAAAGGAAATCTGAACAACTGCTGGTGGCATTTGCTGCAGGGGCAGAAGGGAAAGCTATTTCAAAGCAAACCATTTCTAAATGGATAGGCCATTGCATTCATTTCTGCTATAAGCATTATGGAAAACCTATCCCACAGGGGATTAGACCCCATTCAGCCAGGGCTGCATCTATCTCTACAGCTTTTCTCAGAGGTGTACCTACCAGGGACATCCTAGAAGCTGCTACCTGGAGTTCTGTACATACTTTCACCACGCATTACCATTTACCAACTTTGTTTAAATCCAGAGCTGACTTTGCCACTGCAGTCTTGCAGGACCTTATAGCTGGTCCTAATGCTGTCTAAATGCCTCTTCCCATCCTTAGCTTTGGGAATCTACCCAAATGTGATGACTGCAACAGTGAAACAAAGAACATAGTACAGTTGTGTACACTTACCATAAATTTAGATGTTAGAGTGTATTCACTGTTGCAGTCCTGATTACACTCCCTCCAGCCCCCTGACTTCTTTTGGCTATACCTTTATTCTCCTTTTCTATGCTTAAAAGCTTTTTGGTGTATTTGCTTTTTTGTTGAAGGTGTAACCTTGTATTTATGTATGTTTAATTGCTTCACATTAGGGAGGCACCTGACATCTGGGGCAAGAAAAAGTGATGTAATGGCATCAGCTGCATGCTTTTATATCCCTGACTACGTGACGTCACGGAAGATGAGACAGCAACTGACGCAGTACCCAAGACTTTGATAATCAGGCCGACTAAGGGCTACTGCAAGCAGATAACCCAATTGTGATGACTGCAACAGTGAATACACTCGAACATCTACATTTATGGTACATGTACACAACTGTACCTTCTCCCATCCTTTGATTAAACAATTCCTCAGAGGGGCTTCTAATATCAGACCTCCCAGGCCACCCACTCCAGCCTAGGACCTGAATTATGTTTTGGAAAAACTTACTTTACCACTCTTTGAACCTGCTGCTTCAGCAGAACTAAGGTACCTCTCCTGGAAGACTGCTTTTCTTCTAGCTATCACCTCAGCTAGAAGGGTTTCAGAAGTTCAGGCACTGATGGCCATTGAGCCCTTCATCATCTTCGATGGAGACAGGGTCTCCCTGAGGACTAATCCCTCCTTTATGCCCAAGGTGGTATCTAATGTAACACTCAACTAGGCCATACATCTACCCACCTTCTTTCCTAACCCTCAAAACAAGGTTGAAAGAATTCTGCACTCACTAGACGTGCACAGACAGCTCAGATACTATCTGATCTGTACTAAACCCTTCAGGAAAACAGACCAACTACTTGTCAGCTTTGCCCCAGGGACAGTGGGGAAGCCCATATCCAAACAAACCATTTCTAAATGGATATCACACTGTATCCATTTCTGCTACTGATTGCATGGGAACCCCCCCCCTTAAGTCTATTTGAACCCATTTCACTAGGGACGCTTCCACTTCTGCAGCATTCCTCAGAGGAGTTCCCACAAGGGACATCCTGGAAGCTGCCACCTGGACTTCTGTCCATACCTTTACCAAGCATTACCACCTACCTTTATTTTCTGAGGCTAGGGCAGGGTTTGCCTCTGAAGTTCTACAGGGCATGCTGACCATTCTTAGGTCTCTTGCTAATCCTACCACCCCTTTCCTCAGCTTTGGGAATCCTCCCACAGGTGATGACTGCAACAATGAAACACACAGAACATAGTACAGTTGTGTTCCCTTACCATAAATGTAGATGTTCGAGTGTATTCACTGTTGAAGTCCTGGTTTCCCACCCTCCTTCCCCCTTGTGGTCTGAACATGTGGAACCAAGTGTAACTTGGCATGGCTGAAGTACTCTATAGCCTATAGCCTTGAACCAGGTTTCGGTGACTGCACAAATGTCCGTGTCCTCCAGGGTGAGGACTGCTTCCAGTAAGTGCAGTTTCATGTTAAGACTCCTGGCATATAGCAACATGACCTCGAGGTTGTTTTTGGTTGATATTTTTATGTCAAGAATTTTGTCCTTGTGACACTGCCTAAAAAGGCACTATGGGGTGGCAAGAGCTTTAGCCAGTAGCAGAAATCCCAGGGTTGACAAATGAAGACCCTCTTCGGCAAAACATCGAGGTCTGTCGATCATGTCATCCTAGGCTGACAGAGACTGGATCCCCTTAGAATGACACCAAAAAACTAAGCCAGTTATTGAAGTCCGTCATTTTCTGTTTGTATTGAGGCATCATCCTTGGTGAAGATAAAATGCTGCTTAACTCATTCACTCCAGAGCAGCTCAGAAAATGCTGCCTGCTTGCTTCCACCATAGGAACAACAGTGCTGCCTGAGCTCATTTTCAGATAATCCATTTGTAATACCATACAGAAAACAAATCTTCTTAACTCTTTAACCATAACAGCTAGACTAAAAATGTAAATGAGAAAGTTGTTCAGCAGTTGTTCCTACAGTGTAAATGCTGATAGTGCGCATATAAGCCATTATTAAATATTTTCCAAGGAATGCTGATATTGTGCTTATTTTTTACCTTTTTTGTAAAACAAATCACAATATCTTGGTGAATGTACCATGCAGACCCATACAAGCTGTAATTAATTTGTTTGCTTGAATGTCAGTTTTAAAATGATACCTTAACCATTCCTGTGTGATGCTCCTTTACTGAGATATTCACAGAAATATGATTGATATTATATTTATAATTGATAAAGCATAATATCTCATCACCTGTAACAGATAGTCCATAACAGTGTACAAGTTGTGTGGCTCAATGTCAGCTTCAAAATGATGCATCATTTGTGTCGTCACCATGATCCCTTGCAAAGATATGGGCATAATAATGAGAAATATTGCTAATGTATAATTTTCATAATCCTACAAGACTAAACAGTGTGATATCTGTACATGTGTACAGCATACAGACGTTTTTTTTATGTTGTAAGGAGTAATAGTGAGGTATCATTTAGGGCATTGACATGCTCCCTTGCAAAGTTATTTACCAAAATATGAAAACATTTTAATTTCCTTAACTTGGGAACTAAAACTTTGATATGTGTACATGCATACAGCATATATACAGTCATTTTACCATGTTGTAACTATTAATACTGTGTTCAAAATGAGGTAATCTGAAGTAGGGACTTCATTTGTCAGCAACCTGTGGGTCTTGGATCCGATATCGGATCTGAGCCGGCAATTATTTATACAGCTATGGATCCGAGCTCCTAGCTCCTCCCCTCACCCATAATCCCCTGCCAACCCCAATTGACCTCAGATCTAGTTTGCCGCTTTTAGAAGAGACAGCTGGATTGCAGAGCTCCTGGCGACTTCAGATAAGTTGTTAAAAAACTTGTTAAAAAAACAGAAAATCTTTTCTTTTAAACTTGCGTGTTTGTTTAGGATCCCTTTAGGTTAACTTTTACCTCTCTTAATTTTATTTTTAGTGTTCCTCCCCTCGCTGGTCGTAGTGTGTGTGTGTGTTGTTTGTGTTTTGGGGCCTGGTGTGCGTGTGTAGTCCTTTCCTATAGAAAATGTCAGAGGCCCCAAAGCCCATTTTTTCTAAGTGCACCGAGTGTGGCCATAAGCTTTCACCGGCGGATGGCCACACTCAGTGTGTTCGGTGCCTCGGGGTTGAACACCTGTCCTCAGGATGCACGATTTGTGCAGGGTTCAACCCCAGGGCACTGAAAGAGCGGAGGTCGAAGCTGGTCCTGGCGGGAATTTTGCCCCCGGAGTCGGATTCGGCCTCAGCTACTCCCGTGGCACCTCCCCAGCCTGTGGTGGTAGCCACTCCTGCCCCCCTTCCTCCTGCCGGGATTCAAACTCCCACTAAAGCGCCGGAGGATAGGGAGGCCAGGAGGGAGAAACAGAGGGAGAAGCACCACAAGCGGCGGGCCGAGGCCTCCGCTTCGGCCCCCCCCCAGCTAAGCGGGCTTCTCCCTCCACGGCTTTCAGATCTCTTCCTCTTCGGCTCCGATCACCTTGCTTCTCCCTGGGACCAGAGGAGCAGGAGACCCGATCTCGGTCGAGGTCATCGAGGCGGCACACCAGGCCTGCCTCTGTGGCCTCGTCGAGATCCACATGCAGCCTGTCTGACGCAGACTTGGACCGGATGATGAGAAGGTTCATCCAGGCCCAGCTGCAGATGGGAGTGCTCCTGCCCCCCCCCCCCTTTGGGGGGGGGGGAGCTCGACGCCCTTTTTTGCTCCGATAGCTCCTTCTCCGACCCGCTTCTCGGGTTCGGAGCGCTTGGAGCCGGGCAGCATTGGAGCCGGGGGTGGGTCGGCTCCGACAGTACTGGGTACTTCGGATCCGACCCTGCCCTCGAGTCTGTCGGGTTCATCGTCGGATCTGACCTCTCTGAGACGTGGCCTGAGCTTCGGATCCAAGGGATTCAGTGTGCCTTCGGCTCCATCCAGGTCGGAGCACACTGGTCCCTCGGATCCGACGGTCTCGGCGCCGGTTCCGATCCCTTCATCGGATCCGAGTGGGAGTCTGCTCTCGGAGCCCAGGAAGAGCGGCTCCCCCTCGGCCTTCGATGTAGTGGAGAGGGCTCTGTCGAGAGCATCCAGACCCCCAGCCCTTGTCTCTGCTCCGCCCTGCACTCCCTCTCTGCTGCACCATGCTTCCATCACCCGGCCACAGGGACAGCCTGCTTCAGTGTCCCAGGTTGTTCCTTTGGAACAGGACATTGCTGGCGAGACATCCTCGGACAGCCCCCCTGAGGATGTGCCTCGCAAGCGCAAGTGTAAGAGGAGACACGTGGACTCCCCCGAGTACTTAACAGAGGACACGGACTTGGATGAAGGGGATGGCTCCCCAAGATCACCCCCTGTGGATGTCTCCTTTGGAAACTCCATGGAAATGCTTAGGCTCAGGGGGAGGGTGGTCTGCCCCCAAGGCTTCCTCCGACGAGTCCGGGTTCCTAGAGGCATTCGAAGCAGGCCCATCTACCTCTTGGGTTTCCTCTCCGGCCGACCCCCTGGGTGGACCTTGTGACCACTAGGGCGTGGAAGGAGTTGGACACTGTGGAGCCTATTCCCAAGCGCCCGGACAGGATTTTGAGCCCCCCCACCCCACCCCCACCCGCAGACCGTCCCCACTGGAGCAAGGTTCCCCCTGTAGATGCCATGTTGATGGCAGCAGCCACTAAGAGGGAACTGGCTCAGGAGAGTCCCTCGGTCCATCCTCCGAGCAAGGAGTCTTGATTGATGGATCGCCTTAGGAAGCGGGTATTCAGTTCAGCGACCTTCTCAGTAAGGTCTCTGAACTACAATGGCACATGTCATTAGGATGCAGCGCGATCTTATCAAAGAATACGCTGCTTCCCCCCAGAAGTCCATGTCTGCGGAGGACAAGCAATTGTACTCCACTCGTATGGCCACTCTCAGATCTGTTTCCAACACCTGTATGCAGCTTATGTCTCACACTACTGAGAGAGCCGCTAGAGCCAGCGGAGGTGGCGTAGTGATGAGGCGCCAGGCCTGGCTCCGACATTGTGATTTCGCAGAGCCCGTTAAGGCGTCCTTTGCGAATGCCCCCTTTGATGGTTCTGCCTTATTTGGCAAAACCGCGAGACACTTGTCCATAGCGAGAAGGACGGGAAGACGCTGTCTGCTGTCAAGAGTCCGCTTCTCTGCTCCCCAGAGGTCCTTTTCCAAGAACCAAAAATGTGGTTCCGGAAATCGCAGCATTCCCAACCTGCTCCGGACAACCAGTCATTCCATGGCAGAGGGGGACGCCGCCCTAGAGGCAGAGGGGCACCGAGAAATTTTGGGTCCAGAGAATCCTTCCCTGATCGGCCCACGCAACAGCCCTGAAGGGTTGCCCGACTGCTCCACTCTGGAGGCAGTCGGGGGGCATTTCTCGAGGCACCTGGCGGCATGGGAGTCCATTACGTCAGACCGCTGGGTGCTTCGGATTATATCCAGAGGTTACAAAATCCCTATGCTTCATGTCCCAAGACTCAAGAACCTCCCCAATGTACCACCCGATCAGAGGGAGGCTGCAGCCGCGGAAATCCGGCAGCTGCTCGAAAAAAGGGCCATCCAACCCGTCCCCCCAGACCAGCTCGGATTAGGGTTTTACTCCACGTTCTTTCTGGTGCCAAAAAAGACGGGGGACCTGAGACCAATCCTAGACCTCTCCCTTTTGTACCTGGCGGTAACCAAGGAGAAATTCCGAATGGTCACTCTTCAATCCATTCTCCCCCTGTTACGGGAGAACGACTGGATGTGCTCTATAGACCTCAAGGATGCGTACTACCACATCTTAATGGACAGGTGATCCAGGAGGTTTCTCCGCTTCTGGCTGGGAGCCAGCCACTGTCAGTTCAGGGTCCTTCCCTTTGGCCTCACCACAGCCCCCAGGGTGTTCACCAAAGTTTTTGCAGTGTTAGCGGCCCACCTGAGACTCCAGGGAATGCAGGTCTTCCCGTACCTGGACGACTGACTCCTTACCGCCCCAACAAGGCATCTACTCTGCTCAGCCAGAGATTTTTTTCTTCGCCTAGCCCCCCAGTTAGGCGTTGCGATCAATATGGACAAGTTCCCCCTTGCTCCAACACAAGTGATAGACTTCATAGGGGCCAGGTTAGATACAAGAAGTCTTCGAGCCTACCTCACCTCGGAACGACTACACAACCTCAGTCTTCATGTGCGGGCCATCCTCCAATCAGAAGCTCCTCCCGCGGAATTGGTCCTGAGGGCACTGGGTTCTATGGCAGCGGCGATTACTGTTCTCCCATACGCTCGCCTAAACATGAGGGTATTACAGTGGGCCCTTCAAGTACAGTGGTCCTTCCAGCTTCTCCCTCTTCACCACCCTGTCTCGATCAGCAAAGCTTGCAGGAGGGCCCTGTTATGCTGGCTGCATTCCACAGACCTCCATACAGGTCGGCCCTTCTGCGCCCCACCTCCCCTAGTCAGTGGCCACGGACGCTTCTCGCCTCGGGTGGGGGGGGGGCATTGCACAAGCAGAACAGTCCAAGGCACATGGAATGACTGAGACCTCCCTGCATATCAATGCTCTGGAGATGAGGGCAGTGCTATTAGCGTTGCAAGCACTTCACAACCTTCTTCCCGTCGGAACCATTGCGATACAGACGGACAACATGTCAGTTGTCTGGTATATCAACAAACAGTGGGGAACCAGGTCTTATCCTCTATGCCGAGAGGCCATGAGTGTGTGGGAATGGGCCATCTCCACCAACCGCTTTCTAATCGCAGCGTACATTCCGGGACGGTCCAACATCCTGGCGGACAAACTCAGCCGCACTATTCTTTCCCCTTACGAGTGGTCTCTCAACTCCTGTGTAGCGAAGCAGATTTTTGCAAAATGGGGGCAACCCTGCTGCGATCTTTTTGCCTCTCCCTCAAATACGAAATGCGACAACTTCTTCGCCCTGATTCCCCCAACAGGGGAAGCCCCGAGAGACGCTCTAGTGCATGCTTGGACGCCTATCCTCCTCTTCCCCTGATGCTAAAGATGTTACAGAAAGCCTCTCGGTTAGGGAGCAAGATGATCCTCATTGCCCCATTCTGGCCTCGACAGACTTGGTTCCCTTACCTGTGGTCTCACTTGGTGAATCCTCCCTGGATTCTAGATCCCAGTCCGGATCTGATTTCCCACCCATCAGGCTTACCGACCCCGAACCTGGACAGCCTGAAGCAAACAGCTTGGCTGCTCCAGTTCCACTCTTAATTAGGACTCCCGGTATCTCCGGTCAAAGCCATCTTGGTGGCAGCGCATAAACCTCCCACCAGGAAGGTTTACCGCAGTAAACGGAAGCGCTTTTCCGTTTGGGCGGAGCATCGTAATGTGGACCCCTTTACTGCTCCGCTGACGTCAGTTTTGGACTTCCTTACAGGGTTTTTTCATCAAGAGGCTAGCTGTTCGACAGTCAAGGTACAATTGGCAGCCATCTCACAATTACCATGTAGGTCACGAAACTGGTCCCTTGATGTCAGCTAAACTATGTAAAACCTTCCTCAAGGGTACCTTTTTGCTTAGGCCCCCGATCAGAGAAGCCATACCCCCTTGGGATCTATCGCTAGTTCTTCAGGCCTTGACTGCTTCCCCCTTTCAACCAGCTGCCTCTGCTGAACTACCTGTCTTGGAAAACAGCTTTCCTAGTAGCCATCACCTCTGCGAAAACCCCCCTTATTTGTTTTTTCATCAGGCTAGAGTGTACCTTAGGACCAATCCATCCTTCCTACCTAAGGTGGCCTCAGAAACCAATATCAATCAGTCCATCAATCTCCCTGTTTTCTTCCCTAATTACCAAAATAAAGGAGAATACAAGCTGCACTCGTTAGATGTGCACAGGCAGCTGCGTTTATATATTCATAGAACTGATGGTCACAGACAATCTGATCAGCTGTCCGTCTCCTTTTCTAAATTCAATTTGGGTAAAGCTGTTTCGAAGGTCACCTTATCACACTGGATTTCCCAATGTATCCGTCTAGCTTGTG
Source organism: Protopterus annectens (assembly GCF_019279795.1). Lineage (NCBI taxonomy): Eukaryota > Metazoa > Chordata > Ceratodontiformes > Protopteridae > Protopterus > Protopterus annectens. The sequence goes on along the minus strand of NC_056736.1, from coordinate 631,353,781 downwards.
AGGCTTCTGGGAGGCCCGCACCTCAAAGGGTCCGTGCTCACTCCACTCGTTCCGTATCTACTTCTACTGCATTCAGATATTTGCTCGGCAGCTACTTGGGCCTCATCTCATACCTTTATTCACCACTAAAAGTTGGACGTCACCTCCAGAGGTAGAGCATCCTTTGGCTCCGCAGTGCTCCAGAACATCCTTCCATGATGGCCGCCCAAGATTCAGGTAGCTGGGGACTCTGTCCCACAGGTTGCTGACAAATGAAGTCCCTACTTCAGATTTAGAAGTTATGTACTCACCATAACGTTCCATCTGAGTAGGTGTCTTCATTTGTCTGCAACCATCCCCCCCTCCTTCCCCCTGGCCTTCAGAAGAATTAGTTTTATTCCTACCCTTTTCCTTTTTGGGATACCCTTTCAGGTATATAAGAGGGCAAACTTGATTTGAGGTCAATTGGGGTTGGCAGGGGATTATGGGTGAGGGGAGGAGCTAGGAGCTCGGATCCATAGCTGTATAAATAATTGCAGGCTCGGATCCAAGACCCACAGGTTGCAGACAAATGAAGACACCTACTCAGATGGAACGTTATGGTGAGTACATAACTTCTAATTACTTAGCACATTGACATGCTCCCTTGCAAAGTAATTTACCAAAACATGAAAAATCATAATTTTCATAACTTTAGTCCTACAGAAACTGTCATCATTCTCTTTCGGCTTTTCCCGTTAGGGGTCGCCACAGCGGATCATCTCTTTCCATTTCTTCCTATCCTCTGCATCTTGCTCTGTCACACCAACCGCCTGCATGTCCTCTCTCACCACGTCCATAAACCTTATCTTAGGCCTTCCTCTATTCCTCTTACCTGGCAGCTCCATCCTTAGCATCTTTTTCCCAATATACCCATCATCCCTCCTCAGCACATGTCCAAACCAACGCAATCTGCTCTCTTGCTTTGTCTCCAAACTGTCCAACATGAGCTGACCCTCTAATATACTGATTCCTAATCCTATCCATCCTAGTCACACCGATTGCAAATCTTAACATCTTTAACTCTGCCACATCCAGCTCCGACTCCTGCCTTTTTGTCAATGCCACTGTCTCCAACCCATATAACATAGCTGGTCTCACTACACTCTTGTAGACCTTCCCTTTCACTCTTACCGATACCCGCCTGTCACAAATCACTCCTGACACTCTTCTCCACCCATTCCACCCTGCCTGTACTCTCTTCTTCACCTCTCTTCCACATTCACCATTACTCTGATCTGTTGATCCCAAGTACTTAAACTCGTCCACCTTTACCAACTCTACTCCCTGCATCCTCACCATTCCTCTACCCTCCCTCTCATTTACACACATATATTCTGTCTTAGCCCTGCTGACCCTCATTCCTCTGTTCTCTAGAGCATATCTCCACCTCTCCAGAGTCTCCTCAACCTGATTCCTACTCTCACTACAGATCACAATGTCATCTGCAAACATCATAATTCACGGGGCCTCCTGTCTGATCTCATCTGTCAACCTGTCCATCACCACTGCAAATAAGAAAGGACTCAGAGCTGATCCTTGATGTAATCCCACCTCCACCTTAAACGGATCTGTCACTCCCACTGCAGTCCTCACCACTGTCACACTACCCTCGTACATATCCTGTACCACTCTTACGTACTTCTCTGCCACTCCCGACTTCCTCATACAATACCACAACTCTTCTCTAGGCACCCTGTCATATGCTTTCTCTAAGTCTACAAAGACACAATGCAACTCCTTCTGACCTTCTCTGTATTTCTCCATCAACACTCTCAGAGCAAACATTGCATCTGTAGTGCTCTTTCCTGGCATGAAACCATACTGCTGATCACTAATCATCACCTCCCTTCTTAACCTTGCTTCCACTACTCTTTCCCATAACTTCAAGCTGTGACTAATCAGTTTTATCCCTCTGTAGTTACTGCAGCTCTGCACATCACCCTTATTCTTAAAGATAGGTACCAAAACACTTTTTCTCCACTCCTCAGGCATCCTCTGACTTTCCAAAATTTCATTAAACAATCTAGTTAGAAATTCCACTGCCATTTCTCCTAAGCACCTCCATGCTTCCATTGGTATGTCATCTGGGCCAACAGCCTTTCTATTCTTCATCCTCTTCATAGCTGCCCTTACTTCCTCCTTGCTAATCTGTTTCACTTCCTGATTCACTATCCCCACATCATCCAACCTTCTCTCTCTCTCATTCTCTTCATTCATCAGCCTCTCAAAATACTCTTTCCATCTACTCAACACACTCTCCTCTCTTGTGAGTACCTTTCCCTCACTATCCTTTATCACCCTTACATGCTGCACATCTTTACCAGCTCTGTCCCTCTGTCTAGTCCTACAGAAACTGTAATATCTGTAAATGTACAGAGCATACCGACACAGTTCTTTTATCTTGTTGTAAGGACTAACACAGTCTTCAAAATGAGGTATCACTTGGCACAATTACATGCTTAGCAAAGTTATTTACCAAAATATGAAAAAAAATCATAATTTCCAGAACCCGAATCCTAAACAAACTGTGATGTTTATAGCATACAGACACAGTTCCTGTACCATGTTGTACGTACTGATACAATCTTCAAAATGAAGTATTACCTAGCATGTTGGCCTCTTTTTCTTAGCAAAGTCATTCACTAAAATATGAAAATAATATCAGTTTTCATAACCTTAGGCCTAAAAAAACTGATATCTGTACATCTTGCAAGCACAGTTGTTTTACCATGTTGTACATACTGATACTGTCTTCAAAATGAGGTATTAGCACGTTGACCACATGTTCTACATGTTTCACTGTTGCAGTCATTGCATTCGGATAATCTGCTGGCAGGTTGCCCTCAGTTGGCCTGAATAATAAAGTCTTCGGTCCTGCGTCGATTGCGGTCTCCTCTTCCATGATACATAAAACATGCAGCCAACGCCATTTTAATCCATCTTTCTTGCCATGCGGTGCCCGAAGCAGAAGCAGTTCGCAAGTGCCGGTCGGCTGACTCCTGAAATTTTTGTTTTTGAGTTTCAGAACCGAAGTGTTCATACTAAAGCTAAGTACCCCATTGGGGAAAATTTTTCTTGCTCCTTACCGATGTCAGTAAAAGTTAATAATTGTATTACTTGTGGGAAGCAAATACCACATAAGGATTTTCATTTGTACTTGTATTCCTTGCCTAGGCCCTGACCACAGCGTGCCTTGCTGTCGGTTTTGTGCTAAATTTAACCAATGCACTATTAAGTGTCGGTATATTTTTGCTTCTAAATACCTTAGTTCAAGATTTAACTATCCTGAAATGTCGTCGGTTAGCAATCCGACTACCGAAATTCACAAAAAAACGCAAAGAAAAAGACAGACAGAGACAGACCGTCGAGGTCCAAAACCGACGACAAAGCTTCTCCTAAGCCGGTCGCCGGTACTCAGTGAGGCGCTTTTGCAGCCCCTGATGCCCGCTACTTTTGAGTCGCAGGCCTCTACCGTGACCCATTCGGAGTCCAGTATGCCACGAGATTCTTCAAGTATTGAACCTGCGGATGTCTCCTCCTTGGATGGGTCCGGAGCCGCTGAGCAGGAACCAGCTTCTGAGGGTGTTTTCAGGGCTAAAGATTTGTATATTAAACCACCGCCATCATCAAAAACAAGGCCAAAACCAACTACTGTGTCTAAAAAACCGACGCATGAGCCACGTGCTCAGGCCCCTATGCCTAAAAAACAAATGATCAAAATGGCTGAGGATTTAATTACCTTGATCAGGGGTTCCCAACCCCCTCCTACTAAGAGGCCTAGACAAGGCACTGATTATGAATCTTCAGATCAGGTTTCCATTTCTTCTGATTCCTCTTCTGATCAGGAATTTTCTATCCCCCCTTATGAGGACTCTGATGCAGAAGGAATCCATCCCTTCTGCTTCTCCTCTTGAGGAGATTTTTCTTTTGGAGAGACTTTGCATACCTTAAGGGAACATTTTCATTGGGAGAGTCAGGACTTTTCAGAATCCAAAAATAGGCTTATGGATTTTCTCCTTCCTCAGCATAGGCCTTTGGCTATACCTCCTGTTGTAGACATTGTTGATGTTTTCTCAGAATCCAGCATGGCTCCTGATTCCTTGCCTCCATCTCCTAGTAAGCCAGACAGGTATTACAGGGTTCCTGACTTCCACAAGTTTCTTTTCAAAAATCCTACTGCTGACCCTGAAACTATTTCTCAGGGTCCCAAGGGTGTTAAGGCTTCTACAGCTAAAAATCCTACCCCTTCTGATAGAGACTCCAGAGTGCTGGATAGATGGGGTAAGAAGGTTTATACGTCTGCAACCCTGGCAACCAGGGCTTTAAACTGTCGTTTTCCAATACTTAAATATCAACAGCATGTCATGGGCTTACTGAAACAGAAAATTATGTTGATTTCTGATTATGTGGAAAATAGAGTTACAGGACTTATTGCATTCAGCTGAACAAGTTGGAAAGCATACTTTGCAATGTGGTTTTGATTCCTTGGGAGCTTCTTGCAGGGCCGCCATAACTGGATCTGTGATAAGGCATGCTTGGCTCAAGGAGCAAAATCTGCCTGATCATGTTAAAGCTAAATTGTTGGATGCTCTTTTACAGCAGGACAGTCTATTTATTTGGTAATAAGGCAGAAGAAGTTTTAAAAAAGATGGAAGACAAAGCTAAATCTATGCAAACTGCAAAATATTTCTTGCAAGTGCAGCCACCCAAGTTCAGTAGGCACTGGCCTACTAAGAGTTGGTCCTTTCCAGTACCCAACAGAGCAGCTCAGGTCAAACCCAGACACTCCAAAGGCTCCAGGTTTCAGTCACAAGGATCTTACAGGACAAAACAGTGGGGTGCCTCCACCTCCAAATCAGGAAGTAGCAAAGCACCACCTACGGTAAACAGTCTCAATTACTTCCCTCTGCAATTTCCAAGCACTTATCTTTTGGCAGCCCCTTTGGGGGGAAAATAGCACTTCATGCTCAAAATTGGCATCTAATTATCCAGGACCAGTGGGTCTTAAATATAGTATCCCAGGGGTACAGATTTACAAATAATAACTGGAAAGTGTTATTGACTGACGATTATACGCAACAGTTGGTAGGCAAAATACCCCACTTTGTTTATAGGAGCAATAAAAGTCTCAAAAGAATGCTCTGTGATAGACCTAGCAGAATGGAACAGAAGTTGGTTGAGAAAGCAGGTACCTATCCATGCAACCGCTGTAACTATTGTAAATTTATTACCAATGAACAAGTCTTCACACATCCTGAAACAAGATATGTCTTTAAGCCAAGATTTTTAGCTACTTGTGACAGCTCGGGATTGATTTATTTAGCTACCTGTGTAAAATGTTCAGCATTTTATGTTGGTTTAACAAAACGTAAGCTTAAAAATAGGGTGTACAACCATACTTATGATATTAAGAAACTAAATGAATTGAATGCCCTAGCGAAACATGTACAAAGCTACCCAGGACATTCCTTTGTGTTTAGAGTTCTGGAAATAGTGGAACCAAACACTAGGGGAGGAGGTTATATTAATTTACTAGAACTAAAAGAATTAAAATGGATTTTTAGATTAAAAGGGCATTATTATCCAGGTTTGAACCTCTACGTTTCAATTAAACACCACAACTCAATAAATTATTTTGTTATTTAAAATTGTACAGAGTCGTGTTGAGTCCGAAGTTTATATTTTATCATAGTTACTTTTGTTAACCACGGCCTCTCTGTTGTAGTGGTTTTTACTTTTATATATATATATTTTTTCGGCTTATTTCCGCTACAACACACGACATGACTACTCCTAATGTGGAACTTGACTATGTGCCAGAACCGAGGATACCAAGGAGAAAAGAAATGTGGACAACATTTCTAAGTGATGGACTCAATCCTTTATTGGATCTGGACTTGAAAGCACCGAATGGTAACACTATTGAGACTAATAATGACAACCTAGAAGCCTTTAATACCAAGATTAAGATCTTGGAGAATGATTTGTACAAATTTCAACGTTTAAATTGGCAGAGAAAGCATATGGAAGCCTGTGTACGCTTCAAATTGATCCCTAGAGGCATGCGTATACTTTGTATGCCCTCCTATGGTGATGCTCATCCCTTCCTGCTTAAGCGATGGCAGGAGATTAATTTGGAAGCCAGTATGCAGTATGTTCGACTCCTTATAGACTATTTTAGTCCAATAGAAAAAGAGTTACTCTCTAAAATTAACATCCTTCAACAAGAACTTACTGAAAGTTTTCCTGGTGATCAATATCCGAGAAGAATGGATAGTCTATTTAGTCAAGTGAGCTCATATGCTCTCCGATTGCAGCAAATTAAACAAAAAAAGCTGCAACGTGACTTTGAAGACTTCTCTTCGGGGAATGTCTTCATTTGGCCAAGGAAAGAATCACCTAACACTCAGGCTCGTATGCAGACACCAAGTACGGCGCCGCATGGTGACACAATCGTAACGACAACAGAGTTAGTATTGGCCACGTCAAGAGCTGTTCAGGAGGACAGCTCGAGAGAGAATTTTACTACACCGCCAGAAGTCCCCATAGTAGCAACACCACTGGCGGCTACATCAACCCCTCTTCCCAACCAGGAAGCGTATCGTAATAAACTTGGTCATAAGAATTTAGGTGCTATTCCTAAAAATGATAGCACGGCTTTTTTACCGTATCCTATAAAAAAGTTAGCGCCCATGAGAGAACGCCGGAACAGCTGGAGCAAGAAAAGAAAGTTATCGGAAGACAACGAAGCCTTCCAAAGAAGGAGACATTACCAATAAGGAACCAGCTTTTCTTTAATATGTCCAGGTTTGTGCTTTCTATCCATGATGAAGAGCTTCTTAACAAGGGACTGTCTTTTGTCCCGTCGCAAAGTAGTGTCCTCTCCGAACTATTGACTGACCTTAGAATGTTTGGGCGTTCTATAGCCCTGAAAATTTTATTCAAGTCTAAATCCACAGAAAGAGATAATTGTGTTAACACTTTTAACTTTAAAAAGAAAAGTTCGTTTTTTCCAGCAATACCAGGGCACGTCGAACTTTTTATTAAACTATGTGAAAAGGAACTTTATGAATACTGCATGAATAATAAGAGAAAATGTATGTATTTTAATATGACGAATGGTATGCATTCCTCTCTCTACAATTTGATGCATGACAACACTTTAGTCTTTAGACCAGTAGACAAAGGGGGTGGGGTAGCTATATTTGATAATTCAGCATACCAGACTTTAATGTATGACATGCTAAGAGATCATAGTACATATCAGGAAATTGATAATTTTGAGCTGTCAAAAATTTTAGCTAGAGTCAAAGATGAGATTTATGATTCACTTATGTGTGGCCAAATATCTGAGGAACTCTATGATTATTTTATCATAGAAAAACCGCTCTTACCTGCCATTAAAGGACTGCCTAAAATGCATAAAGGAGTCATACCTCCACCTATTAGGCCGATTGTGGCTAGTGAGGGATGGGTAACAGAAAATGTATCAGTTTATCTAGAAAAAACTCTAAGACCCATAGTTAACAAAATTCCAAACATATTGAGAGATACTTATCATCTTTTGGAGTCGTTAGACTCCATTGACAAAGAATTAGTTAAGGGACAACACCTACTGGTCACATTAGATGTGACTAGCCTTTTCACCTCCATACCTAATGCGGAAGGAGTCCAGGCAGTGAGGGAACTCCTATCAACATTTACATGCTTAAAAAATAATGATGTCATTCTTATTTGCCAGTTAGACCTAGTTCTTCATAATAATGTGTTTGTTTTTGAAGGGTGTTTGTACTTGCAGATATCGGGGGTAGCCATGGGCACCCTAGTGCAAACACCTATGCAAACTTGGTAATGCATAAGTGGGAAAGAGATTTTATTTTTACTCATCCATCATTCAGGAAAATATTGGCCTACTATCGTTTTGTGGACGACATTTTATTGGTTTGGGAAGGGTCTGAAGAAGAGTTTGTTGAATTTAAAACTATCTGGAAACTACCACAACATTTCTTAAATTCACAGCGCATATGTCCTATGAATCAGTGAGTTTCTTAGATGTGTGTCTCAGCATAAACAATGGTAAGTTAAGTTCAACCCTATTTAGAAAAGCCTGCTGGAGAAACTCTATACTGTGTTATGACAGTATGCATCCCCGCCATGTTTTTAAGGGGATAGTAAGGAGTCAGTTTATTAGAATATCTAAAATTTGTAAAAACAAAGATGATTTAACTCGTGAAGCAGACATTTTGGAGAGTATCTTCCTTGAAAGAAAATATGAAGAAAGGTTAGTGAAAAATATTAGGTCACAAGTTTTGAAAGAAGAAAGAGCTTCAATATTACCATTAGAAAACAATTCTACACATTACACTGAACATAGAAATCCATCTTGCACTATAGGAAAACTAAGTTTTTTTACTACATATACTAATGATAGTCCAAATATCAGGAGAATAATTAATAATAACTGGAAAGTGTTATTGACTGACGATTATACGCAACAGTTGGTAGGCAAAATACCCCACTTTGTTTATAGGAGCAATAAAAGTCTCAAAAGAATGCTCTGTGATAGACCTAGCAGAATGGAACAGAAGTTGGTTGAGAAAGCAGGTACCTATCCATGCAACCGCTGTAACTATTGTAAATTTATTACCAATGAACAAGTCTTCACACATCCTGAAACAAGATATGTCTTTAAGCCAAGATTTTTAGCTACTTGTGACAGCTCGGGATTGATTTATTTAGCTACCTGTGTAAAATGTTCAGCATTTTATGTTGGTTTAACAAAACGTAAGCTTAAAAATAGGGTGTACAACCATACTTATGATATTAAGAAACTAAATGAATTGAATGCCCTAGCGAAACATGTACAAAGCTACCCAGGACATTCCTTTGTGTTTAGAGTTCTGGAAATAGTGGAACCAAACACTAGGGGAGGAGATTATATTAATTTACTAGAACTCAAAGAATTAAAATGGATTTTTAGATTAAAAGGGCATTATTATCCAGGTTTGAACCTCTACGTTTCAATTAAACACCACAACTCAATAAATTATTTTGTTATTTAAAATTGTACAGAGTCGTGTTGAGTCCTAAGTTTATATTTTATCATAGTTACTTTTGTTAACCACGGCCTCTCTGTTGTAGTGGTTTTTACTTTTATATATAACTGGATCTGTGATAAGGCATGCTTGGCTCAAGGAGCAAAATCTGCCTGATCATGTTAAAGCTAAATTGTTGGATGCTCTTTTACAGCAGGACAGTCTATTTATTTGGTAATAAGGCAGAAGAAGTTTTAAAAAAGATGGAAGACAAAGCTAAATCTATGCAAACTGTAAAATATTTCTTGCAAGTGCAGCCACCCAAGTTCAGTAGGCACTGGCCTACTAAGAGTTGGTCCTTTCCAGTACCCAACAGAGCAGTTCAGGTCAAACCCAGACACTCCAAAGGCTCCAGGTTTCAGTCACAAGGATCTTACAGGACAAAACAGTGGGGTGCCTCCACCTCCAAATCAGGAAGTAGCAAAGCACCACCTACGGTAAACAGTCTCAATTACTTCCCTCTGCAATTTCCAAGCACTTATCTTTTGGCAGCCCCTTTGGGGGGAAAATAGCACTTCATGCTCAAAATTGGCATCTAATTACCCAGGACCAGTGGGTCTTAAATATAGTATCCCAGGGGTACAGATTTCATTTCCACATGTTGCCAATTCCAAACGGACGGGCAGACCTGCCCCCAAATCAGTGGGCAGAGGCCCAGAAACAAGTCAGAAAAGGAAAAAGGACAATGTTTTTATTCAAGACTTTTCCTGGTACCCAGTAAAGACCAATCATGGCGTCCAATTCTGGACTTATCCATTCTAAATACTTTCCTGGACACTCCAAAATTCAAGATGCTGACTCTACAACGGCTACTGCCTATGCTAGGCAAGAATGCCTGGTTGGTAACTCTAGACTTAAGAGGCCTACCTGCATATCCCAGTCAGGGAATCTGGCAGAAGATACCTCTGCTTCAAAGCAGGCTATTTGCATTACCAGTTCTCTGCACTGCCCTTTGACTTATCTACTGCGCCCAGGGTCTTCACAAAGTGCCTGGCACCAGTAATTGCATTTTGCAGACAAACATTCAAATTTATCCTTATCTGGACGATTGTCTAATTCAGGCAGAGGACAAGGATAGTCTTCTACAACGTCTGGCGTTTGTAAAAAGGCTTCTAACATGCCTAGGGTACACCATAAACTAAAAGAAATCACAACTGGCACCCTCTCAAATAATTACATTCCTGGGTGCAAGCTTGATTACAACTGCCCAGATGGCTTACCTCACACCAGACAAACAAATTCAATTGATAGTATACTTCAAACAAGTGGCCACAAAAACCCAGCTGTCTGCAAGACAAATTCTGCAGGCTTTGGGGTTCATGGCATCCTGCATCCTACTAATTCCATATGCAAGACTGCATATGAGGAAACTTCAGTGGTACCTAAAAAGTTTATGGAGGCAGCATTATAGTCTGGAAACAATGATTCCTCTCATTCCTTGCCTGCAACAGGAGTTCCTTTGGTGGGCAGAGGCCTGTCACCAAAACTAGGGACTGTCATTCATTCTACCCCCTGCCACCCAAACAAACCCTGACTACAGACGCGTCAGACTATGCTTGGGGGGCCCATCTGGCAGGGAGATGCATTCAGGGCGAATGAAACCCAAATCAAATGCACCTACATATCAACCAGAAAGAAATGCTAGCTGTACAGAATGCTCTGACAGCCTTCAAGGACTTCCTTCATCCAGGACAACAACTGATAAAGATGGACAACACCACAGTTATGTGGTACTTAAACACTCAGGGGGGGGTACCCACTCCTACCCCTTTTGCAGACTAGCCATGGCCTTGTGGAACACAGCCTTGACTTACCAAATACATCTACAAGCTCAGTTCCTGCCAGGAAAGCAAAGTACTCTGGCAAACGACCTAAGCAGAAATCTTATGGACCCACACGAATGGAAACTGGCTCCACAAATCTTCAGCCTATTGACACGAAAATGGGGGAGCCCAGACATAGATCTATTTGCCTCTCCCCAAAACTACCAGTTGGACAAATTCTGTGCAAGAATTCTTCACAAAAAAATCTTGGAAAGTGGATGCTCTATCCTTCAGCTGGAAAAACCTATCGGTGTATGCCTTTCCCCCTCTGCCTCTGCTCTCCAAAGTTTTACTAAACGTCAGACAGGAAAAAACAAAAATGATTCTGATTGCTCCGGGCTGGCCTCGCCAACACTGGTACCCGCTTCTAAGGAATATGTCACACGTTCCTCCGTAGTACTATACTTGCTTCAGACACCTCATCTATTGTCTCAGCAGAACTATCAAGTTCTGCACACTCAGCTCCAAACTCTGAATCTTGCAGCATGGCTAATCAACTAATTTCACCAATCACATCTCTCAGTAAACCTGTGATGGATGTCATTTTGGAGGCCAGAAGGTCTAGCACTAGAAAATCTTATGTTGCTAAATGGAAGAGATTCTGTGCCTGGAACCAAGCACAAGGAATAAACACAGCAATGCCCAATATTCCTCAGATTTTGCAATATTTAACTGAGATGCTTCACAAGGACCTAACTTTTTTTCTTCTATAAAAATCCATGCCTCTGCCATCTCGGCTCATTACAACACAGAGCTTCCTCTCTTTTCACATCATCTGCTAAAACAGTACCTCAGAGGGGCCACAAATTTGAGACCTCCCAGGAGAGTACCCAACTCCTGCATGGGACCTCAATTTTGTGCTGGAAAAACTAACCTTACCTCCTTTTGAACCAGCTGCTACTGCAGACATAACATTTCTTTCTTGGAAGACTGCCTTTCTTTTAGCAGTCACTTCAGCTAGAAGGATTTCAGAACTTCAGGCTATCATGACAGTGGAGCCTTTCATTATCTTTTATCCGGACAGAGTGGCCCTCAAGACCAATCCTTCTTTTATGCCTATGGTGGTATCCAGTGTGGCTCTTATCCAGACCATTCATCTGCCAACTTTTTTCCCAAATCCGCAGAACGGGGGGGGGGGGGGGGCGGATTCTGCATTCATTGGATGTACACAGACAACTAAGATTCTACTTAAACAGGACAAAATCTCTCAAAGTCTGAGGAACTACTGGTGGCATTTTCTGCAGGGACATAGGGGAAGGCTATATCAAAGCAGACTGTTTCAAAATAGATAAGCCATTGTATTTGTTTCTGCTACATGCACCATGGTAAACCTGTCCTCAAGAGGATCAGATCCCATTCCACCAGGGCTGCATCTACTTCTGCAGCCTTTCTCAGAGGGGTTCCTACCAGAGACATTCTAGAAGCTGCTACATGGAGCTCAAAGCTCAGTTCATACGTTCACAAAACATCATCATTTACCTCTCTTCCCTAAATCCAAGACCGGCTTTACCACTGCTGTCCTGCAGGGCCTTATAGCTGTTCCTAATGCTGTATAATTCCATCCTCCCATCCATAGCTTTGGGATTCTACCCAAATGTAATGACTGCAACAGTGAAACACGAAGAACATAGTACAGTTGTGTACACATAGCATAAATGTAGATGTTCTTGTGTATTCACTGTTGCTGTCCGGGTTACCCACCCGCCAGCCCCCTTTCTTCTCTGTTATTATACCTCTTCTTTCCTTCACTATGCTTAAAAGCCTTTGTGGAGTATTTGCTTTTAGTTGGAGGTAAAATTTTTGTGTGTTAAAATACATGCATATATTTATATATATATATATATTGCGCTCCCCATTTGGGGGGCACTTAACATCTGGGGCAAGAAAAACTGATTAAAATGGCATCTGCTACATGTTTTATACCCCTGACATCATGGAAGAGGAGACAGCAACCGACGCAGGACCCAAGACTTTGTTGTTCAGGCAGACTGAGGGCAACCTGCCAGCAGATTACCCGAATGTAATGACTGCAACAGTGAATACACTCTAACATCTACATTTATGGTAAGTGTACACAACTGTACTTTCCCTAGCAAAGTTATTTGCCAAAATATGAATAAATGTAATAACTTTTGTAAGTCCTAAACAAACTGTGATATCTGTACATGTGTATGTACAGTCCACAGGCACAGATGTTCTTCATATTTCACTGTTGCAGTGATTACATTTGGGTTATCTGCTTGCAGGTAGCCCTTAGTCTGCCTGATTAACAAAGTCTTGGGTCCTGCTTCGGTTGCTGTCCCTTCTTCCATGACGCCAGTTTGTCAGGGGTATAAAACATGCAGCCGACGCCACTAAATCAGTTTTTCTTGCCGTGCGTTGCCCGAAGCAGAAGCAGTTCACAAGGCACTTGCCGGCACGGTCAGCCAAATCCTGAAATTTTCGTTTTCGAGTTTCAGAACCAAAGTCTTGACTAAAGTTAAGTACCCTGTTGGGGAAACTTTTTCTTGCTCCTTACCGATGTCAGTAAAAGTTAATAATTGCATTACTTGTGGAAAGCAAATACCTCACAAAGATTTTCATTTGTACTGTATTCCTTGCGTAGGCCCTGACCGTGACGTACCTTGCTGTCGGTTTTGTGCTTTATTTAATCGGCGCACTATCCGTAGTCGGTATATTTTCACCTCTGATATTTCGGTTCTCGGTTTAATTATCCTGAAATGTCCTCAGCCATCTGACTACTGGGATTCTGAAAAAAACACAAAGATAACGACAGAGACAAGGCCGCCTATGTCCAAAACTGCCAACGATGCTTCTCCTAAGCCAGTCGCCAGTTCTCAGTGTGGCGCTTTTTCAGCCTTTGATACCCGCTACTTCTGATTCGCAGGCCTCTACTGAGACCCACTCTGAGTCCGCTATGCCGCGAGATGCTTCAACTGTGGGACCTGCGGATGTCTCTACCTTGGATAGGTCCGGAGCCGCTGTGCAGGCACCGGCTTCTGAGGATGTATTCAGGCCTACAGACTTGCATATTAAACCGAAGCCTCCTTCATTTAGGCCTAAATCTTGAACTATGCCTAAGAAACAGCCGCCCAGGCCGCATGCTTGGGCCTCTATGCCTAAAAAACAAATGACAAGAATGGATGAAAATCTTATAACTCTAATCAGGGGAAGTCAACCTCCCCCTTCTAAGAGACCTAGGACTGAAGTTGTTTATGAATCTTCTGACCAGGATTCTGAGTTTTCTGATTCTTCTGATGATCTGGATTTGCCCTTATCTACTTATGAGGATTCTGATGCAGAGGACTCTATTCCCTCTGCTTCCCCCCCAGAGGATTTTTCTTTTGGTGAAACCTTACATACTCTTAAGGGAGCATTTCCACTTGGAAAGCCAGAATTTTTCTGATTCATAAGAGGCTTAGGGATTTCTTACTCCTGCCTCAGCATAGGCCTTTAGCTATACCTCCTGTACTAGACATTGTTGATCATGCCTTTTCGGAATCTAGTTTAGCCCCTGATTCTTTGCCTCCTGCTCCCAGAAAACCTGACGGATATTACAGGGTTCCTGATTCGCACAAGCTCCTTTTTAATTGCGGATCCCGAAACTATTTCACAGGGACCCAAGGGCATTAAGGCTTCTACTGCCATAAATCCTACCCATTCTGATGGTCTCCAGGGTGCTGGATAGATAGGGTAAAAAGATTTACACTTCTGCAACCTTGTCCATTAGGGCTTTAAACTGCCAGTTTCATATGCTGAGGTATCAACATGTTATTGGATTGCTTAAACAGAAAATTATGTTGATTCCTGACTGTGCTGTAAATAAAGAATTATAGGATTTAATGCATTCTGCTGAACAGGTTGGAAAACGTACTTTGCAATGTGGGTTTGATTCGTTAGCGGCCTCTTGCAGGGCTGCTGTTACTGGGTCTGTGCTCAGAAGGCATGCTTGGCTTAAGGAGCAATCTTTTGCCTGATCATGTTAAAGCTAAACTGTTGGATGCTCCCTTAAATCAGGCTCGCCTGTTTGGCAACAAAGTTGAGGAAGTTCTTAAAAAGATGGAAGATAAAGCTAAATCTATGCAAACTGTAAAAAATTTCTTACAAGTTCAGCCTCCTACCTTTAGTAGGCACTGACCCTCTAAGAATCGGTCCTTTCCAGCCCCTTCCAGGTCTTCTCAAGCCAAACCCAGACATAGCAGAAACTCCAGGTTTCAGTCCCAGGGGGACACACAAGACTAAGCAGTGGGGGGTTTCCACATCCAAATCTGGGAGTAGTAAGACCCCCCCCCCCCCATGGAAAACGGTCTCAATGATTTGCTTTTAAATCTTAAGCACTTCCCAACTGAATGCTGCTTTAGGCGGAAAGATTGGTCTGCAGGCCAAAAACTGGGAACTCATTACCCAAGACAAATGGGTTTTAAATATAGTGTCCCAAGGATACAGATTTCACTTCCACACGGTACCAACACCAAGCAGGTGGCCAGATTTACCCCCAAATCAGTGGCAGAGGCCCAAAATCAAGTATTCTCTCGCTTAAGCATAGGTTCATAGGTTGATACTAGGCTATCTGCCCTAGGGCACTTATAAGCCTAGCCAGAGTGTGTTTGGCTTTCGCCACCCTTTTAGATTAGTTGACTGTGCCTCTGTATAGTAGGTTATAGAAGGTAGCCATATTAAGGTTAGTTTACTGTACCTCTGTCTAGCAAGGACACAGAGGAGATCCCAGGGGTAAACTTATGGTCTCCCATCCACTCAAGATTTCTCTTGAATAGGGTCAGTGAGGGGCTCTGCCTAACATGGATTGGGATTTTGTTCCAGAGTGAGGGGAGCCTCTGGGATATGAATCTGTCCCTCCAGCATGTCCTATTTATTTCTGTGCTGAGGTTCAAGTCCCTGGAGTGTGTAGCTCTAAGGGATTTGGATTTCTTGAGGTGGAGCATGTCCATTAATTCTGGGTTGGACATGGCTTTATTTGTCAGACACAGATCGCCTCTGAGTAGGCGGTATGCAACTGAGTAGAGCTTGAGTTTCTTTAGCCGAAGTGCATAAGGCATCTGTTTGAGTCCCTTGATCCTCTTGGTGAGGTACTTTTGGGTTCTTTTCAGTTCTGCAGATGTCTAGTAAGGTACATCCCAAATGGGGCATTGTATTCAATTATGGGCCTGAAAAGTGATGAGTAGAGGGGCACAATGACCTCTCTTGATGGATGTGTACCCTTTCGTGATGAGGTGGGCTGTATAGAAGGTCTTTCTAACTATTTTGGCAACGTGATTGTCAAAGGAGAAATTACTATCTACTTGGGTCCCCAAGTCCCTAATTACTTCTTCCGTACTTAATGGATTACTGCCTATGTGGGAACTTGTGGGCACTTTGTTTTTCCCAAAGGGGATAACAATGCACTTTTTGGCATTTAGCTTTAGGCCATGGCTCTGGCACCAATTATCCGTCTCTGTGAGACCCTTTTGGAGGATGCTTGTGTTAGCTGGAGAGTCGATTATGGCGCCCAGTTTGCAGTCATCTGCGAACTGTCAGCCATAGTCCACCCGTGTTAGCCTGTACCTTGCAGAAATATATACCGAACAAGAAATTTTTAATGGAGGATTGTATGTGATTGGTTGTTTTGTACTTAATGAGTATTTAAAAGTTTAGTGATGGATTTACTGGTTATCTGATGAAGTCATTTTGTTGACATGAAAACGCAGTTTGGATAATGGCGTTCATGTTATGTGTATATTGAATTTTTTGTGGAGTATTGAATAAAGCCTTTGACATCGCCTCAGACTGTTTCTCCTACAGGTTTGGCACTTTACGTTGTTTTCTTGTCTTGCAGAAGATACCTGCGTTTCAAAGCAGGCTACATGCACCATCAGTTCTCTGCATTGTCCTTTGGCTTATCTACTGCACCCAGGGTATTCATAAATTGCCTAGCTCCAGTCATTGCATTTTGCAGGCAAAGAAATATTCAAATGTACCCATACCTGGACGATTGTCTAATTCAGGCAGAAAGCCAGGACATACTTTTGAATCATCTTGCATTTGTTCCAAAGGTGCTGACTTGTCTGGGATACAACATAAACGAAAAGAAATCACACCTGTTACCCTGTCAACAAATTAAATTCCTGGGAGCAAGCTTGAATACAACTTCCCAGATGGCTTTCTCACGCCAGAGAAACGGATTCATTTGACAACCTACTTCAAACAAGTGGCCACAAAAACCCAGTTATCTGCAATTCAAATACTGCAAGCCTTGGGGTTCATGGCCTCCTGCAGTCTTCTAATTCCATATGCAAGGCTACATATGAAGAAACTATAATGGTATCTCAAAAGCCTATGGTGTCAACATTCACAGGATCTAGAAGCAGTGATTCCTATCATACCTTGCCTATGCCTAGAGTTCCTTTGCTGGGCAGAGGCCTGCCACCAAAAACAGGGGACTACCATTCACACTACCCCCTGCCACCCAAACCTTAACAGATGCATCAGACTATGCATGGGGGGGCTCACCTGGCAGGGAAGTGCATTCAGGGCAAATGGAACCCAAGTCAAATGCACCTGCACATAAATCAAAAGGAAATGTTAGCTGTACAGAATTCTCTGACTGCCTTCAAAGACCACATTCCACCAGGATAACTAATGGTAAAGACGGACAACACCACTGTCGTGTGGTACATAAGCAGTGGGGGTACACATTCTTACCCCCTCTGCAGACTAGCCATGGCATTGTGGACCACAGCCTTGAGCTACCAAGTGAATCTACAAGCTCAAGTCTTGCCAGGAAAACTAAGTACACTGGCAGATGGACTAAGCAGAAACCTCATGGACCCACACGAGTGGAAACTGGAACCAAGGATTTTCAACATGTTGACAAGCAATTGGGGGAGCCCAGATATAGACCCATTTGCCTCCCTCCAGAACCATCAATTGGACACATTTTGCAAAAGGATTCCCCACAAGCTAGCTTGGAAAGTGGATGCTCTATCCTTCCGCTGGAAAAACCTATCAGTTTATGCTTTTCCTCCTCTGCCTCTGCTCCCCAAGGTATTAATAAAGATCAAACAGGACAAGCCATGGACGATTTTAATTGCACCAGACTGGCCACGCCAACACTGGTAACCCCTCTTGCGCAGTGTGTCATGTTTGGCCCCGTGGCACCTGCTTCAGACTCTCCCTTCCCTGTTGTCTCAGCAGGAGAACTAGATTCTGCACCCTCATCTGCAAACCCTGAACCTAGCAGCCTGGCTAATTACCTAATTTCTCCCTTACCACCCCTCAGTAAATCAGTGATGGATATCATTTTAGAGGTAAGAAGGCCTAGTACTAGAAAATCTTATGCTGCAAAATGGAAAAAATCTTATGCCTGGAACTAGTCTCAAGGGATGAGCGCAGCAGTGCCCAATTTACCTCAGATTCTACAATACTTGTCTGAGATGCTTCATAAGGGCCTGTCCTTTTCCTCCATCAAAATTCATGCCTCAGCCATTTCAGGTCATTATAGCACAGAGTCTCCCCTCTTCTCACCCACTGCTCAAGCAGTTCCTCAGAGGGGCAAAAAATTTAAGGCCACCCAGGAGAGCTCCTACTCCAGCCTGGGACCTTAACTTTGTCTTGGAGAAACTCGCACTTCCTCCTTATGAGCCAGCTGCTACTTCAGATTTAAAATTCCTTTCCTGGAAAACAGCTTTCCTTTTAGCAATCACTTCTGCAAGAAGGGTATCTGAATTACAGGCCCTTATAGCAGTGGAGCCTTTCATCATCTTTCATGCAGACAGGGTGTCCCTCAGAACCAATCCCTCCTTCATGCCCAAGGTGGTATCCAGTGTGGCTCTTAATCAGTCCATTCATTTGCCTACCTTCTTTCCTAACCCACAGAACAAAGGGGAACGGATACTGCACTCCTTAGATGTGCACAGGCAACTTAGATTCTACTTGGACAGGACTAAACCTCCAAGGAAATCTGAACAACTGCTGGTGTCATTTGCAGAGACAGAGGGAAAAGCTATTTCAAAGCAAACCATTTCAAAATGGATAGGCCACTGCATTCATTTCTGCTATAAGCAAAACCTATCCCACAGGGCATCAGACCCCATTAAACCAGGGCTGCATCCTCCTCTACAGACTTTCTCAGGGGCGTCCCTACAAGTGATATCCTAGAAGTTGCTACCTGGAGTTCTGTACATACTTTCACCAAGCATCATCATTTGCCAATTTTCTCTAAATCCAGAGCTGGCTTTGCCACTGCAGTCTTGCAGGGCCTTATAGCTGCTCCTAATTCTATTTAAATTCCTCCTCCCAACCTTAGCTTTGGGAATCTACCCAAATGTAATGACCAACAGTGAAACATGAAGAACATAGTACAGATGTTTTTCATCTCACATTGCTGCAGTCCTTACACTTGGGTAGTCCGCTGTCCTCGGTCGGCCCGAATATCAAAGTATTAGGCTGACGTCGGTCAAGGCGCTTAAGACTGACATCAGGACGTCAGGGTACAAATGCGCATGACCGACGTCATATCCTCAGTCTTTTTTGCCGCATGGTCCGATGCAGAAGCAGCGTTGCAAGTGCCGTTCGGCGTTCTGAAATTTTTCGAATTCGGAGTTTCAGACAGAGTCAAAGTTGGCTAAGTACCCCGTTGGGGAATATTTTAGTTTTTTCTTGCCTCAGTGGTTTACCGGATGTCAGAAAAAGTGAATAACTGTATTTCTTGTGGGAAACAGATACCGCATAGAGATTATCATACTTTGTGTATTCCTTGTTTGGGGCCTGAGCACGACGTTGTTGGGTGTCGCTTTTGTGCTAGGTTCAATAAGCGCACTATTAAGCGAAGGTTAGATTGTGCCAGGTTGGTCTTCGGGAAGCGGTGCAATTATAATATGCCGTTGGATGCTCCGACGCCCGCTTCTTCGAAGAAGCGCAAAGACAAAGCAGCTAAACCCAGGCAAGAAGAGTTGTCCGTACCGGACGCCGGTTCTTTAGAGGGGTCAGTGGAACCGGTGGTTCCGCCGGAGGTTTCTCTGGAGTCCCAGGGGGAGACTTTGTTATTGCAGGATGTGGCCTCTCAGGAGGCAGGTCAGGCTGAAGGGGCTTCTCAGGTTACTGTACTCCCCTCCCTTCCTAGGGTGGTTAGGCCCTCTCCTTCTGTTTCCAAGGCTTCTCCCAGAGGCAGGCCAGGTTTAGCTTCTGTTGGGGTCACTCCTAGTTCTTCAGGATCTGTGCCCAAGAAGCACATGCTTAAAATGGCAGAAGATTTAATTACTTTGATTAGAGGTTCTTTGCCCCCTCCTGATAAGAGGCCTAGGGTGGAACCAGAGTTGGGGAGTTTTGAGCAGGCTTCGGATGTTTCAGAGTCTTCGGCTGAAGACTTACAGGAGTATTCTCCTTATTCTGATTCTGATGTGGATGATTCTACTCCTTCTGCTTCTCCTCCAGAGGATTTTTCTTTTCAGAGACTCTTCATTCCATGAGGGAACATTTTAAGTGGGAAGGTCAGGACTTCTCTGATTCCAGGAAAAGGCTTAGGGAATTTTTGCTTTTACCCCAGCATAGGCCTTTGGCTATACCTCCTGTTCTGGATGTTGTGGAAGATGTGTTTGCAGAGGCTTCACTTAATCCGGATTCTTTGCCTCCTGCTCCTGTTAAACCGGATAGGTATTACAGGGTGCCTGAAGCTCATAAATATCTTTATAAGAGTCCTAGGGCGGACCCAGAAACTGTTAGTCAGGGACCTAAGGGTGTCAAGGCCTCTGTTGTAAAAAATCCGGTTCCTCCAGGTAAAGAGGCCAGGGCTTTGGATAGATGGGGAAAGAAAGTCTATACTTCTTCCACCTTAGCTATGAGGGCTTTGAATTGCCAGTTTCACATGTTGAAATATCAAAACTATCTACTTTCTCAATTGAAGTCTAAGGTAGATGCTCTGGCGGAAGGTATTGAGTGTAAAGAATTACAAGATTTGGTACATGTTTCTGAACAGGTGGGTAAGCATTCTTTACAATGTGGTTTTGATGCTGTACAGGCCTCGTCTAGGGTGGCTGCCACTGGGGCAGTTCTTCGCAGGCACGCCTGGCTGAGGGATCAGAATTTATCTGACCATGTTAAGGCAAGGATTTTAGATGCTCCTTTACAGTCTGATGTGTTGTTTGGTTCACCTGTGGAGGCAGTCTTAAAGAAAATGGAAGACAAGGCTAAGTCTATGCAGACTGTTAAAGATTTTTGCAAGTTCAGCCTCCAAGTTTAGTAGGAATTGGCCTGCTAAGGGGTGGACGTTCCCTTCTTATGATTCACAGTCGAGGGGAAGATCTAGACCTGGTTGGGTCAGAGCTCAGGGCTCTTTCAGGCCTAGAACAGGGAGTTCACCTGCACAGTCTTCGGTGAGGGCAGGGGCCAGTCCTTTCGTAAACAGGCCCAATGACCTACCTTTTCAGCTGCCAGAGCCTTCTCGTCTGGCAGCACCTTTGGGAGGAAGGTTGGCACTCTTCAAGGAAAATTGGAGTTTAATTACCCAAGACAGATGGGTATTGGATATCATACACCAAGGTTACAAGTTTTATTTCCATACCTTGCCTCCTTTCAAAGGCATGCCAGACGTTCCTCCTCAGCAAAGAATAGAGGCTCACAAACAAATTTCTCTGCTGCTTCAAATAGGGGCCATACAGCCGGTCCCTCTGCCAGAAGTGGGCCTAGGATTTTATTCTCGCCTGTTCCTAGTACCAAAGAAGGGGAACACATGGAGACCAATTTTGGATTTATCTATCCTCAACACTTATCTGGACATTCCCAAGTTCAAAATGTTGACGTTACAACAGCTTTTACCTCTGCTGGGCAAAGATCACTGGATGGTAACTCTGGATCTCAAGGAGGCTTACCTTCATGTTCCTATCAGGCTAAGTTGCAGGAAGTATCTGCGTTTGGCTGGGACTTCTCATTATCAGTTCTCTGCATTGCCCTTTGGCTTATCTACTGCCCAGAGTGTTCACGAAAGTTCTGGCTCCAGTGATAGCTTTCTTCAGGCTAAAAGGAATACAGATCTATCCTTATTTGGACGATTGCCTGATTCTGGCTCAAGGAAGGGACGAACTTCTTCATCATTTGCAATATGTGATAGCAGTGCTAAGATGCCTGGGGTATTCTGTGAACGAAATAAAGTCCAGTCTAGTACCCTCTCAGGACATGTGCTTTCTGGGTGTGAGACTGAATACAGCATCCCAGATGGCCTTTTTTGACCCCGGACAAACAAAAGAATCTTTCCCTTTACTTCCATCAATTGTCTCATCAGTCCAGGCTGACTGCAAGGACAGTCCTTCAAGCCTTGGGGTTCATGGCATCTTGTATTCTGGTGCTTCCCAATGCCAAACTGCATATGAGGAAGCTACAATGGTATCTCAAAATGTATGGACACAGCACTGCCAGGATATGGACACTGTCATTCGGATAATACCTTGCATTCAAAAGGAATTTTTGTGGTGGGCTCAGGAATGTCACCTAAACAAGGGACTCTCTGTGACCCGGCCAGAGGCGAGTCAGATTCTAACGACAGATGCCTCAGACAAAGCTTGGGGAGCTCATCTAAATGGAAAGTGGATACAAGACACGTGGCCTGCCAGACTACAACATCTACATATCAACTTGAAGGAGATGTTAGCAGTCCAATTTGCATTAATAGCTTTCAAGGATTTACTTCTTCCAGGGCAGGTGTTGATTCTAACAGACAACACAACTGTCATGTGGTACATCAACAAGCAAGGGGAACGATTCTTATCCTCTATGCAGGCAAGCAATGATTTTGTGGGAGACTGCTCTCAGTTTACAGCTAAATCTTCAGGCAAGGTTTCTGCCGGAGCACAGAACTCCTTAGCAGATGTGTTGAGCAGACAATTATGGATCCCCACGAGTGGAAATTGGATCCTCATGTATTTCAGAAATTGACAGTGTCATGGGGAACTCCAGACATAGATCTGTTCGCTTCTCCACTAAACTACCAGCTGCCAAAGTTTTGCACAAAAAGGTTTCATCCCACAGCCTGGAAAGTGGATGCTCTTTCTTTCAATTGGAGCAATCTTCATGTGTATGCCTTTCCACCTCTGCCTCTCCTCCCAAAGGTACTCCTAAAGGTCAGACAGGACAAGCCAAAGATGATTTTAATAGCTCCAGATTGGCCTCGACAGCACTGGTACCCATTACTGAGAAGTCTGGTACGGGAGCCTCCATGGCCTTTGCCTTCGATTCCACACCTCCTGTCTCAGGAGAACAGTCATTTCCTCAATGTCAAACTTCACTCTCTTCACCTAACAGCCTGGCATATTCTGTTTTGAACCCTGGAGGGTCTCAGCTTCCACAGCAAGTTTTGAATGTTATTTTGGAGGCCAGAAGGCCTAGTACAAGGAAAGTGTACGCAGATAAATGGAAGAGATTTTTATTTTGGAGTACTGCAAAGGAATTTGATGTTTCTGAGCCTAATTTAAATGTGGCTCTTCAATATCTTACTGAGTTACTGGACAAAGGTTTGTCCTTCTCTTCTATTAAGGTTCATGCTGCAGCAATTTCTGCTCACTATGATTGTGACCCACCATTGTTTTCTCATCCTTTGTTCAAGCAGTTCCTTAGAGGGGCAAAGAATATAAGACCCCCACGTAGAGCTCCTACTCCTGCTTGGGATCTCAATTTTGTGTTGGAGAAACTCACTCTACAACCTTTTGAGCCTGCAGCTACTGCCGAGTTGAAATATTTATCATGGAAGACTGCTTTTTTGTTGGCCATTACCTCTGCTAGAAGGGTTTCTGAATTACAGGCCCTTATGGCGGTTGAGCCTTTCTTAATTTTCCATAAGGATAGAGTATCTTTGCGTACTAATCCTTCCTTTATGCCTAAAGTGGTTTCTAGTGTGGCTTTAAACCAAACTATTCATTTGCCTACTTTCTATGCAAATCCCCAAAATAAAGGGGAAAAGATTTTGCACACTTTAGATGTACACAGGCAGTTGCGATATTATTTGAGCAGAACTAAAGGGTTCAGGCAGTCTCAGCAGTTATTTGTTTCATTTGCTTTGTGTTCTCAGGGCAAGCCTGTGTCAAAACAAACTATTTCTAAGTGGATTGGGTTTTGCTTTGCTTTCTGTTATTCCCACCATGGTAAGGAGATTCCAGCTGGGATTAGGCCTCATTCCACTAGGGCTACTGCCACTTCTACAGCTTTTTTAAGGGGGGGTGGCAACTAAAGATATTTTGGAGGCAGCTACTTGGAGTTCAGTGCATACTTTCTCTAAGCATTATCACCTTCCACTTTACTCTAAATCTAGGGCTGGTTTTGCCACTGCAATTTTACAGGGCATTTTGGCAGCTCCTGCTGCTTTATAGTTTTGCCATCCTCCCTTACCTCTGCTTTGGGATTCTACCCAAGTGTAAGGACTGCAGCAATGTGAGATGAAGAACATAGTACAGTTTTGTACCTACCATAAATGTAGATGTTCGAAGATCCACATTGTTGCAGTCCAATTTACCCTCCCTCCTTCCCCTCTGTAGTTAGAGGCGGTTGTGTGGGTTGGGTTGTAAATATTGTATATATTGTACATATAATTAGTGCAAGGGTGGTTGGTTGGTTTTTGCTGTCTTTTGGTTTTGACCTTTCTTTTTAGGGTCTTCTGACATCTGGGGCAAGAAAAGACTGAGGATATGACGTCGGTCATGCGCATTTGTACCCTGACGTCCTGATGTCAGTCTTAAGCGCCTTGACCGACGTCAGCCGAATACTTTGATATTCGGGCCGACCGAGGACAGCGGACTACCCAAGTGTAAGGACTGCAGCAATGTGGATCTTCGAACATCTACATTTATGGTAGGTACAAAACTGTACTTTGTGTACACTTATCATAAATGTAGATGTTCGAGTGTATTCACTGTTGCAGTCCTGGTTACCCTCCCTCCAGCCCCCTTTCTTCTTTTGTGTATACCTCTACTCTCCCTTACTATGCTCAGAAGCTTTTTGGTGTATTTGCTTTTTTGGTGGAGTTTTATCCTTGTATTTATTGTTTTAATTGCTTCCCATTAGGGGGGCACCTGATATCTGGGGCAAGAAAAACTGATGTAATGGCATCGGCTGCATGTTTTATACCCCTGACAACCTGACGTCATGGAAGAAGGGACAGCAACCCACACAGGACCCAAGACTTTGTTAATCAAGCCGACTGAGGGCTACCTGCAAGCAGATAACCTAAATGTAATGACTGCAACAGTGAATACACTCGAACATCTACATTTATGGTAAGTATACACAACTGTACTTACTTCTACCATGTTGTAAGGACCAACACTGTCTTCAAAATGAGGTATTACTTGGCACAGTTTGTTCCCTATCAGTTATTTACCAAAATATGAAAATCATAATTTCTATAACCTAAGTCCTAAACAGATATCTGTACATGTGTGCAGCCCACTGGCACATTTCTTTTACAATGTTGAAGACTAACACTGTCTTGAAATGAGATATTACTTAGCATGTTGACATGTTCCCTAGCAGAGGTACAATTACAATTCTTTTACTGTGTTGTAAGTAGTGAAAAGGTTTCATGAAATGTAATAGACGTCAACTTACCATACTGCTCCTACTTGGTCAAGGTTGTTTTCCATCCTTTCTCACTAGGTGCATGTTGCCAAGATGCCATGCATTGCTGCCATCATGCCATTGTGCAGATCACTCAAGAGAACCGTTCAATGCCATCTTCATTTAGGTGAACTCTGTCATTTCTGAAAAGGTGATCATCTTCTACAGTGATGCTGTTATGGCTGATTGTTGATCTGCCAACCCTGAGCATCAATCCATGCATGAATCCATTCTGCAACTGCCTGGCCTTGTACGCTGCCCGTTGGCTGCTTGCATGCCTCCAGTTCTGGCAAGGAATTATGTGAGACCACACAAAATGACAATGTGCTCACCACGACTGCATGCGTTCAAATATCCCCTTGATTTGAAACCTCAGCTGTCCAAGTGGATGAGTGATGACATTGTTCCCTCCAATGTGCGAGATAAGAATGTCATGCTCAGGGTAGATGGAACATTTCTCTTCCAACACCCACAGGAGTCCACTCCAATGCACCAATGCACACCTCTTCTTTGCAGTTCAGTGTACCTTCACGCTTGATGTGGGGAAGCTCAAATTGTATTTGTTATTTCTGGAGGCATGGCTAGCAGCCCAGTGAATGTATGAATGGCCACACACCCACACTCTCAGTTGTCATTCCTCTGCTCCTGAAGCCACACCACTGTCACAAGGTAGAAGTACCTGCACAGGGAAGAAATGCAAGTCTTTTACTGATGATTGAGGGATTTATTGCATTACTACCACATGTATGTGTGTATAATGCTCATTACCTTCTTTACCTATTGATATCTTCACTGCTATCCACATAGGCATTATTCTTTTGGTTTATTATTTACAAAGATGATGTAGAGTTGCATATTTAACCTGAAAACCAGCAGCTCACACACACCATCAGGTCAGTAGTAGACTCATATCACTATAAACATACACATTCTTGGTGTAGGTAACATACTGCTGAATGGGTAGTGACAGCAGGCTACAGACAGGGCACATGTACAGAGAAAAAGCAGGGTAAGAACCACCACTCCACTAATGAACCCAGGACAGGCATGGGACTTCAGTGGCATTCAAGGGCATATGAAGCGTATAACCACAATGGGGACTTTACTGTGTGTAAAACAAATTGTAAAAATGACAAAGAAAACTGGTGGGGGAGTGGCTTGAAATGACTCCATGTAGACAAAAAAACATATCTGGCTTGTGCATTCATCAGTGTGATAATGACTTCTACTTATGTGAATAACCGTGACAGCTGCTGAGAATTTTACTTGAAAAGTGATAGACTCAGTGCTATATTGTAACTGCACTTATTGTTAAGGTGATAATGACCTGCATTTCATTTCTGCAAAGTTATGCATGCTCAGACACAGGTGATAATTGCTGCACATAACCTGTTGAGTAGGTAAATATAGAGCTGTTATTTGGAAAGAAATAAAGCAATGCAGTAATGCTGAAGGACTGTCACAACTACCATAAGTAAAGCCTTAGTATGCGACGTCTTGGACATGACAATATATGTGGTAGCAGTACATTAACATTGATTTCCTCAGACCTTTCATAGGCTCAAGCTTCCTAATCACAGTAGATAATATACATTCAAAAATGTCCAAGGTAGTGTATATGAAGGTAATGACAAAATATTAGTTTATTAATAAGTTGTATATGAAAATAGCTAGTCTAAGCATTTTTTCACTAGCAAAGCCATGCTTTTCTATTCAGAGCAATTCTGACCAGTTAAGCTAAAGGGCATGAAAGGTTTAATGCCTACATTTCACCATTTTATCAAGATGGGGGAATGACTGAAAGTTTATGTGCAAGTTCAGGAAAAATGTGAAGAGTAACAAACGTCAGTGGTAATCCTTCGTAGCAAAGGACAGGGTGTTTTCTCCTTGACTACTATAGTATCATGAAAGCATCGTGAAAGCAATCAAGTACTGCAACACTGTGTTACTCTTGAGCAGAAACATACATTCTAGATGAGTCGTAGTGAAATAAGTTGTTAGAATACAAACACACAAAACACATTTTCAACTTATTTGCAACAGACCGTTATAGTTTACCATAGATAAGCATGTGAATACAAGAGACTGATTAAGTGACAAATGATAATCCAGGTAATGTTCCAACAACTGGTCATAAAATGCTGTGTTGATATCGGACATGGTAGTTAAGAAAGAGACACAAGCCAGTAATGGGTGTCTCACAAACAGTTGCTTGTTGCTAGGCAAATGAGTATAAAAGAAACGGTTGACAAAGTTTATATCACAGAAATGAACTCTGCCACATAGCCCTTGTAGCAAAACTAACCTGCTAGAACTGTATCCCAAATGGACAGCTGAACAGATCAACTGAGGAAGGATGAATAGCTAATAGAATGTCTAGATGGAAATGATCCACCAGTGGTCCACTTTATCAGAGAAGAAAGATGAGAACTTTGACCTCAAAGGTGTGGACAATTCTTAAGTCTATGTTATTAAGTCTGTTTAATTAAATTTCTGTGTAAACCTGATCCCTGACTGAAGTCACAAGTAGTTTAGAAGCTTTAGACTGTGTGTTATCACGGTATCCCCAAAATGATATCCTCAATGGGCCTAACCCAGTCACTGACACTGCTTCAAGCCCAATGGGACCACAGACCTTGTATCCTAAATACGTAAAAGGCAGAACAGAATGCATGAGAATAATATATAGTTAATTAAAAAAAAAAAGCAAATGTCAAAGAAATGTCAAAAATTATGACTAATACTAGAATGAAGCAGAATTAGCCTAGTAACTTTCTATGATCCTATTGGTCAAGTACTTATAAGGTACACAACATCAGAGAAAATGTACTGGATGCTTATGAACAGTAGTGCAAGGGGGTGAAAGATAATCAGTAATGACAACTCCAGTTAGTCTGCATACTTAGAACTATACAGATATAAAGTGCCCCATATTAAACAATTAAACTATTGCAAATGTTTTTGTGTAGTATGCATAACTGGAAATTTTTATACGAGTTGTACTGTATCGTGCGTTTTGCCTGCTAGTTCTAGCTCTGCTCTACATCATCTCACTCTGTGCGCCTGCGATGACATCACCTTTGGGGTTGGTAATATGTAGACGGATGTTATCAAAGGAAGATAAGTAACCATAGGAGAGCAGCAAAAGCAGTTGATGGCCGTAAGGGTCTGGGGAAATAAAACAATGTAGTTAACACCCCTGCCTGCCTCTGTGAGCTGTATGACTCTCTGAAATTCTTATGCTCCCATAAATTGAAGGCTTTGTTCATTATTCCGTGTATTCGCACATCGTTTGACCTTGCCATATTGCATCATGCTAATACACCTGGCCTGCAGCATTAATATATACACATGATTTACTTTGAATTTCAGATCCTTAACCTTCTGTTTAAACAATAGACCGTATTTGCCATAGGATAGTATCTACTGAACATACTGCCTTCCATACCTCTCAATCTCTTATTGCAACAAATCTGCACAACTGCTCTACAATTTGTAGCATGCTACAGGCCACCCTCTCAAACTCAGGAACCCCACACAGCCTTCCTGAAGACACTGGAAGGTATAAATGTATCTCCAAACACCATTATATTGGGTGACTTCAACTACCCAAATATAGACTGGGAACATTACTCAAGCCCCAACTTTCTAGCCCAAAGGTTCCTGGAGTTCATAAATTCAAATGCCATGGAACAACTAGTCACCGTTCCCACAAGAGGAGAAAATGTACTAGATCTCATCATCACAAACATGGGGACAAAATGCTCCACACCGGAAGTATATCCCTCATTGGTGAGATCAGATCACAAACTTATCTCACTGGAAATCCACATCCCGCCCCCCACCCCAAACAAAAAAGACCACAGTGAAGAACTTCTCTAAAGCAAACTTCACACTACTCAAGACTGGTGTGGTATCCTTCAAGGCCCCCGAGCCAGTGGAAACCACAACCCAAGCTGTGGAAGCCCTTACAAATGCCTTCTACGAACACCTCCAGGACTGCATGGATCAGGCAATCCGTAATAAAACCAAGACTCTTTCCACCAAGGGCAAACGTCCAGTCTGGTGGACCCCAGCCATAAACAAACTTTACAATAAGAGGAGAAAGCTGTTACATGATAGAGCAAAATCCATAAAAGAGAAGACACCCGTGATCATTATTAGTAAAAAAAATACGAGCACTCATAAAATCATCCAAGGCCAACTTTGAGAGGAAAATTGCAATAGATTCAAAAGACAATCATAAGGCCTTCTTCAGCTATGTTAGAAACCTGGGTGGAAACTCCCAGATATGCGCAGAATTAGTCCAAAATGATACAAAATCACTGAACCCACAGACATTGCCAACATACTGGCAGACAGGTTCAGTGCAAACTTCACCCCCCTCTCCCCCCCAAAAGGAGAGATAACTCTCCCAGCGGAGTGTAGCCTCCCAGACATCTCAAATGCGCAGGTGAAAGCTGCTCTCTCTAAAGCTAAAAACACAGCATCAATGGGACCGGATGGTGTCCCCGGCTGTGTGCTACACGAACTCAACGAGGAACTAAACCCGCATATAAGGCAGCTGTTTAATCTTGGCCTTACCACAGGATACGTGCCCAAGGAGTGGCGCACAGCAACTGTGGTCCCACTCCACAAAGGCGGTACCTCTACGGACCCTGGTAATTACCGCCCCATAAGCTTAACAAGCCTGGTCTGCAAAGCTATGGAGAGGATCATAATGGAACTCATAAACAAAGACATAGGGGACTTGCAGACATTGGACCCGACCCAGTTTGGCTTTGTCAAGGGCAGATCATGCCTTTTTAACTTGGTTGACGTCTTCAAAACAGTCACCAAGGCCATTGATGAGGGAAAGGCAGTCCATACAGCCTACCTTGACCTTGCAAAAGCTTTTGACACACTACCCCACTCGGGTATTATAGAGAAACTTACCAGCTTAAATGTAAACCCATATGTCACAAGATGGGTTGCAAACTGGCTAAAGGACAGAACCCATAGGGTTAGAGTTGCTGGCGCCATGTCAGACTCCAAGCCAGTCACAAGTGGTGTCCCACAGGGCTCAGTCCTTGGCCCCCTGTTGTTCGGCATCTACTTCTCAGAAGTACAGGCAAACATAGGAGGACTATGGCTGACAAAGTTTGCAGATGACTGCAAACTGGGCGCCATAGTGGAAAGTACATCAGACACAGATATCCTTCAGAGGGGTCTCACGGAAACAGATAACTGGTGTCAGAGCCATGGCCTGAAGTTAAATGCCAAAAAATGTATAGTCATACCCTTTGGGAAAAACAAGGAAACCCCAAGCTACCATATAGGTGGCAATCCACCAAGCACAGAAGAGGTTATCAGGGACCTGGGGACCCAGGTTGACAGTGGCCTTTCTTTTGACACTCACGTTGCTAAAGTGGTTAGAAAGACCTTCTACATTGCCCACCTGATCATGAAGGGATTCACATCCAGATCAAGTGAGGTCATTGTTCCCCTGTACTCTTCACTTATGAGACCAATGATAGAGTACAATGCCCCATTCGGGATGTATCTCACCCGACACCTGCAGCAATTGGAGAGACCCCAAAAGTTCCTCACCAAAAGGATAAAGGGACTCCAGAATCTGTCATATGCTGCCAGACTGAAGAAACTCCAGCTCTATTCAGTCGCATACCGCCTGCTCAGAGGTGACCTGTGCCTGACATACAAGGCCATGTCCAACCCGGAATTAATGGACATGCTCCACCTCAAAAAATCCAAATCTACCAGATCCACTAGAGCAAGCGACTTAAACCTTAGCACGGATATAAATAGGACATGCTGGAGGGATAGATTTGTCACCCAGAGAACTCCCTATGCTGTGGAATAAAATCCCGGTCCATGTGAGGCAGAGCACCTCGCTGGCTGTGTTCAAGAGAAATCTTGACCGGTGGATGGGAGATCGTAGGTTTACCCCGGGAATCATCTCTGTGTCACTGCTGGACAGAGGCACAACAAACTAATGGGCACAGTATTTTTTAACATAAGGGGTGGCGTAAGCCGCAAAACTTTGGGCTAGGCTTATAAATGCCTTAGGGCAGATAGCCTAGTATAAACCTATGAACCTATGAATAATGGGGGGGGGGGGCAATGGCCCAAAATAGGGGCAGACTTTAATTATTACTCTTATAAACCTAGAAAATGGCTAGAATAACAACATTTTATCAGCCAGATTTCTATAATAATATCAAATATAGAGACGATGATTATTTTTTTTAAACATCAACATCCTGCTGTTAGCCTAGACACCAAATGAAAGAACTGTAGATGCCCTTCACAAGGATTTTTCTGCTACTGTGCAAGCATCTTTTGAAGGGTTTTGTTAGACACACAGCTTTGCATAAAATGAAAATGTGGATGTGGTAATAGCTGATGTCAAGTAAGAAGGGTGGAGGGAAGAGAGAGAGAGAAATTAGAAAGTAGAAACAAACTGGTGGGATAGTAAGGCTGAATCATTCACAGGTCCAGTGTGTGTATTATCACTGTAGGATAGAAATATATTTTTGTTGATGGTTTAAAACATCTGGGATTGTGGCTTCCAATAAGACTTTTAACCAAAAAAAAAATGTCCATAATCCTAGTGATTGGTAAGAAAAGGTCTACAAATCTGAATTGCTGAAAGTCTACTTTTAAGGGCTTCTTTATGACCTTGTATTTTAGAAGTCCAACCTTCCTAAGTAATGGAATTTCAGGAATCAGTTCCCCCAAACAGTCAATTCCCTGGTTTGTTTCTATAGTAGAAGACCCCACGACATTTCTTGAAAGGCTGAAGTGCTTTATTACAACATTCAATATGTTATCAAATATCAGTTTAAAGCACCAAAAACAAGTCTCCCTAGCATATCTACATTTGTAATAATTTCCCTCAGGAGCTCTGAATATAGTGACCTTACAAAAATCATAATCCACATTGCATAATAAACTAAATACTGCCCCCTGACTGTAGTGCTCTTCTCTCAAAAAATAACTGTTTAAGTACCTGTTTGACCCCCACTTAATATTTTATTTTTATAATTCAAAACTTCCACATCTGCATCTTCACAATCCTTGAAACTCACTGAACCACTGTGTTTCTAATTTGTACATACTCTGCATCTGCCATGATTCAGATTAGCACATTGGCAACTTTCCTTAGCAACATCATTTACTAAAATATGAAAATAAATATAATTGTCATAACCTTAGTCCTAAAAAAAATTGTGGTTTCTGTACAGGTGTACAGCATACAGACACGGATGTTCTTAGTGTTTCACTGTTGCAGTCATTACATTTGGGTAATCTCCTTGCAGATTGCCCTCAGTCGGCCTGGTTAACAAAGTCTTAGGTCCTGCGTTGGTTGTTGTCCCTTCTTCCATGACGTCAGGGGTATAAAACATGCAGCCGACGTCATTACATCAGTCTTTCTTGCTGTGTGGTGCCCGAAGCAGAAGCAGTTCGCAAGTGCCGGACGGCCAAATCCACAAATTTTCGTTTTCAAGTTTCAGAACCAAAGTCTTCAACTTAAAGCTAAGTACTCCGTTGGGGAAACTTTTTCTTGTTCCTTTCCGATGTCAATAAAAGTTAATAATTGCATTACTTGTGGAAAACAAATACCTCATAAAGGTTTTCATTCGTACTGTATTCCTTGCCTAGGCCCTGACCACGACGCACCTTGCTGTCAGTTTTGTGCTATATTTAATCAGCGCACTATCTGTCTGTATATTTTTGCCTCTAAATATTTCGGTTCTCTGTTTAATTATCCAGAAATGTAGTCTGTTAGCCATCTGACTACCGGGATTCTGAAAAAACGCAAAGATAAAGACGGAGACAAGCCGCCGAGGTCCAAAACTGCCGACAACGCTTCTCCTAAGCCAGTCGCCAGTTCGCCTGTATTCAGTGAGGTGCTTTCGCAGCCCCTGATACCCGCTACTTCTGGTTTGCAGGCCTCTACTGAGACCCATTCGGAGTCCGGTATGCCACGAGATACTTCAGCTATGGAACCCACGGATGTCTCTACCTTGGATAGGTCCGGAGCCACTGTGCAGGCACCGGCTTCTGTGGATACAGACTTGCATATTAAAGCGGCACCTCCTTCATTACTAAGGCCTAAATCTCGATCCATGTCTAAAAAACCGACGCCCAGGCCACATGCTCAGGCTCATATACCTAAAAAACAAATGATTAAAATGGCTGAAGATCTAATAACTTTAATCAGGAGTAGTGACCCCCCCCCCCCCCCCCAAGAGGCCTAGGGCTGAGCTTGATTATGAATCTTCTGATCAGGATACTGTTTCTTCTGATGACCTGGATTTGTCCATACCTAATTATGAGGATTCTGATGCAGGGGATTCTATTCCCTCTGCTTCCCTTCCTGAGGATTTTTCTTTTGGGAAACTTTACATACTTTAAGGGAGCATTCCCACTGGGAAAGCCAGGTATTTTCTGATTCAAAAAAAGAGGCTTAGGGATTTCCTCCTTCTTCCTCAGCATAGGCCTTTGGCTATACCTCCTGTACTAGATATTGTTGATGTGTTCTCGGAATCCAGTTTGGCCCCTAATTCCCTGCCTCCTGATCCTAGTAAACCTGACAGATACTACAGGGTTCCTGAGTCCCACAAGTTCCTTTTCAAAAATCCTGTTGCAGATCCAGAGACTATTTCTCAGGGGCCCAAGAGCATTAAGGCTTCTACTGCTAAAAATCCTACCCCTTCTGATAGAAACTCCAGGGCGCTGGATAGATGGGGTAAAAAGTTTTATATTTCTGTAACCTTGGCAATCCGAGCTTTAAACTGCCAATTTCATAAGGTAAAATATCAACAACATATTATTGGACTGCTTAAACAGAAAATGATGATTCCTGACTGTGTGGAAAATAAAGATTTACAGGAATTAATGCATTCTGCTGAACAAGTTGGAAAACGTACTTTGCAATGTGGTTTTGATTCTTTAGAGGCCTCTTGCAGGGCAGCTGTTATTGGGTCTGTGCTTAGAAGGCATGCTTGGTTTACGGAGCAATCTTTGCCTGATTATGTTAAAGCTAAATTGTTGGATGCTCCTTTAAATCAGGACCACCTGTTTGGCAACAAGGCTAAAGAAGTTCTTAAAAAGATGGAAGATGCAGCTAAATCTATGCAAACTGTTAAAGATTTTTTTTACAAGTGCAACCTCCGAGATTTAGTAGGCACTGGCCTACTAAGAATTGGTTCTTTCCAGTTCCTTCCAGGTCCTCTCAAGCCAAACCCAGACACAGCAAAAACCCCAGGTTTCAGTCCCAGGGGACTCTCAGAACTAAGCAGTGGGGGGGCCTCCACTTCCAAATCAGGAAATAGCAAGACACCCCCTATGGTAAACAGTCTCAATGACTTCCTTTTAAAATTCCCAAGCACTTACCTTTTGACCGCCCCTTTGGGGGGAAAGATTGCTTTTCATGCAAAGAACTGGGAACTCATAACCCAGGACAAATGGACTTTAAATATAGTGTCCCAGGGATACAGATTTCATTTCCACACTTTGCCAACACCAAATGGGTGGCCAGACCTGCCCCCAAATCAGTGGTCAGAGGCTCAAAAACAAGTACTGTCCCTCTTAAGCATAGGGGTTATTCAGCTGGTGCCAGAAGAGGAAAAGGGACAAGGTTTCTACTCCAGACTTTTCCTGGTACCCAGAAAAGACAAATTATGGCATCCAATCCTGGACCTGTCTACTCTAAACACCTTTCTGGAGATTCCAAAATTCAGGATGCTGACTCTTCACCAATTACGTACTATGCTAGGCAAAGATGCCTGATTGGCAACACTAGATTTAAAAGAAGCATACCTGCACATCCCAGTCAGGGAATCTTGCAGAAGATACCTACGCTTCAAAGTAGGCTACACGCATTATCAGTTCCCTGCACTGCCCTTTGGCTTGTCTACTGCGCCCAGGGTATTCACAAAGTGCCTGGCTTTAGTTATTGCATTTTGCAGGCAAAGGAGTATTCAGATATACCCATACCGGGACGATTGTCTAATTCAGGCAGAAAACCAGTGCATACTTTAAAATCATCTGGGGTTTGTAGAAAGGGTTCTAACTTGTCTGGGGTACACCATAATTGAAAAGAAATCACAACTAGTACCCTGTCAACAAATTACATTCCTGGTTGCAAGCTTGAATACAACTGCCCAGATGGCTTACCTCACGCCAGAAAAGCAAATTCATTTGGTAACCTACTTCAAACAAGTGGCCACAAAAACCCTGCTATCTGCAAGACAAATACTGCAAGCCTTGGGGTTTATGGCCTCCTGCATTCTTCTAATTCCATATGCAAGACTGCATATGAGGAAACTAGTGGTATCCTAAAAAGTCTATGGAGTCAACATTCTCACAGCCTGGAAACAATTATTCCTATCATACCTTGCCTACGCCCTGGAGTTCCTTTGGTGTGCAGAGGCCTGTCACCAAAACAAGGGACTACCATTCACACTACCCCCTGCTGCCCAAACCCTAATTACAAATGCATCAGACTATGCCTGGGGGGCTCACTTGGCAGGGAAATGCATTCAGGGCAAATGGAACCCAAATCAAATGCACCTACATATCAATCAAAAATAAACGTTAGCTGTACAGAATGCTCTGACAGCCTTCAAGGACTACATTCTTTCAACGGTTCATAGGTAGGTACTAGGCTATCGGCCCAAGGGCGTACGTAAGCCTAGCCAGCAAGGTACCATAGCTTACGCCACCCAAGAAAGTTATTTTCCTGTGCCACTGGCAAGCAGAGACACAGAAGTGAACCCCGGGGTGTATTTCCTATTTCCTATCCACTCATCAAGAACTAATGGTAAAGACTGACATCACCACAGTTATGTGGTACATAAGCGGGGGGGGGGGGGTACACATTCCTACCCTTTCTGCAGCCTAGCCATGGCATTGTGGAACACAGCCTTGAGCTACTAAGTGCACCTACAAGCTCAGTTCCTGCCAGGAAAATTGAAGACTGACTAAGCAGAAACCTCATGGACCCACACGAGTGGAAACTGGAACCAAGGATTTTCAACATGTTGACAAGCGAATGGGGGAGCCCAGGCATAGATCTATTTGCCTCCTCCCACAACTACTAGTTGGACAAGTTTTGCACAAGGATTCCCCACAAACAAGCCTGGAAAGTGGATGCTGTGTCCTTCAGCTGGAAAAACCTATCAGTCTACGCCTTCCCCCCGCTGCCTCTGCTCTCCAAAGTTCCACTAAACATCAAACAGGACAAACCAAGGATGATCTTGATTGCTCCAGTCTGGCCGCGCCAACACTGGTACCCCCTCCTGCGCAGTGTGTCGCAGTTATCTCCATGGCACCTGCCTCAGACAGCAGGGGAACCAAATTCTGCACCCTTATCTTCCAACATTGAACCTTGCAGCCTGGCTAATCACTTAAATTCACCCCTATCACCCCTCAGCAAACCTCTGATGGATGTCATCTTAGAGGCAAGGAGACCTAGTACTAGAAAATCTTATGCTGAAAAATGGAAAAGATTCTGTGCCTGGAACCAATCTAAAGGGATGAGCACAGCGGCGCCCAATTTACCTCAGAGTTTGCAATGCTCAACTGAGATGCTTCACAAGGGCCTGTCCTTTTCTTCCATTAAAATCCACGGCTCAGCCATTTCAGCTCATTATAACACAGTGCCTCCCCTCTTCTCTCATCCTCTGCTCAAGCAGTACCTTCAGAGGGGTCAAAAACTTGAGACCACCCAGGAGAGCTCCAACCTCTGTCTGGGACCTTAGCTTTGTATTGGAGAAACTCATTCTACCTCCTTTCGAGCCAGCTGCTACTGCAGACTTAAAATTTCTTTCTTGGAAAACTGCTTTCCTTTTACCAATCACTTCAGCTAGAAGGATATTTGAATTACAGGCTCTTATGGCAGTGGAGCCTTTCATCATCTTTCATGTGGACAGGGTGTCACTCAGGACCAGTCCATTCTTCATGCCCAAGGTGGTATCCAGTGTGGCTCTTAATCAGTCCATTCATTTGACAACCTTCTTTCCCAATCCACAGAATAAAGGAGAACGGATTCTGCATTCCTTGGATGTGCACGGACAACTTAGATTCTATTTGGACTGGACTAAACCTCGAAGAAAATCGGAACTGCTGGTAGCATTTGCTGCAGGGGCAGAGGGGAAGGCTATTTCAAAACAAACCATTTCTAAATGGATAAGCCATTGCATTCATTTCTGCTGTAAGCACCATGGAAACCTATCCCCCAAGGGATCAGATCTCACTCCACCAGGACTGCATCTGCTTCTGCAGCCTTTCTCAGAGGTCTCCCTACCAGGGACATCCTAGAAGCTGCTACTTGGAGTTCTGTACATCACCAAGCATTATCATTTGCCAATTTTCTCTAAATCCAGAGCTGGCTTTGCCACTGCTGTCTTGCAGGGCCTTATTGCTGGCCCTAATGCTATATAAACTCCTCCTCCCAACCATAGCTTTGGGAATCTACCCAAATCTAATGACTGCAGCAGTGAAACACGAAGAACATAGAGCAGTTGTGTACACTTACCATAAATGTAGATGTTAGTGTATTCACTGTTGCAGTCCTGGTTACCCTCCCTCCAGCCCCCTAACTTTTTCTAGCTATACCTCTACTTTCCTTTACTATGCTTAAAAGCCTTTTTGGTGTATTTGCTTTTTGTTGGAGGTATACCTTTGTGTTTTTGTTTATTTGCTCCTCATTGGGGGGGGGGGGGACCTGACATCTGGGGCAAGAAAAACTGATGTAATGACGTCAGCTGCATGTTTTATACCCCTGACAACCTGATGTCATGGAAGAAGGGACAGCAACTGACACAGGACCCAATACTTTGATCAGGCCGACTGAGGGCAACCTGCAAGCAGATTACCAAATGTAATGACTGCAACAGTCAATACACTCGAACATCTACATTTATGGTAAGTCTACACAACTGTACTTTTTTTTATCATGTTGTAAGGAGTAATATTGCTTCAAATTGAGGTCTTAATTAGCATGTTGACATCTTCCCTAGCAAAGTTATTTATCAAAATATGAAAAAATGTCAGCATAATCTGCATTGCTGACATGTAGCAGAGGGCTGATTTAGCATACAACAGCAGGAGCTGATATATGTATATGCTGTCATCAAGCTGAACGTGCCTGATAGCTATTATTAGATTTGTGCACGAAGGTATGAGGGTATCTCTAGAGTGATATTGTGGGACACATGCACAGTAGCTGCCTTTAGATTTTTGCTCAGAAACATGAATGCATCACTGTGACACACATGCACATTAGGTTGCTATCAGATTGGTGTAGAGTAGCATGTATGCACGAGTAGAGTGATATTATGGAGCACATGTAGGCTACCATGTGGGTCCTGTTAGACTAGGGAAGAAAGTCAAATAATATAAATACATTTCTGTTTTATTTTTTAACAATGTTAGTTACACCAGGCTGATAGCCTCTTTTCAACCTGAGGTTATATTTATGCTACTTGGAGAAATTTGTACAGGGTGTCTGGGAACTCCCCCTTCTCTTTTTTTTGATTGGTACCATGGTATCTTTTACACCCACCTGAGTGACTACCAATGCAGGCAGATGGGGCTTCAGTTTAACATCTCATCCTATGATCAAATAACTTATGAGTGCAGTCCCCCCCCCCCCCCCCCCCCAGTACTACAGTATTAGCAATCAGTCTACCTGGTGGTGGAATAGAATCGACAGCCTTCTATACCAAAGGCAACTAACACTGATAACTGTGTGTGTGGCGCTGATTCTCCTCTCATTTGTTTTTAACCTTTATACTGGCCATCATATTGTAAGGTTCTGGTAGGCAGACCTCCACTGGAGATTGCTTGGTGTAGTGGATGGTAGATGGAGAAAGAATGGCTAATGACTGGCAGGCAGAGGGGCAAAAAGCTCGTAGAAAAAAAGTTTAAAAAAAAAAGAAAGAAAAGACACTACCATATAGCACAGACAGAGCGAGCCAGTATCACTACTATTGCTGCTTGCTGGAAGCACAGAGAGTAAAGGCAACCATTCTTTCTTGAATCCAGAGAACATAATAGCATGGTTACTGATTTTAACATTGCAATTTGCTCTTAAAATGCCTGCTACCAGTAAAAAGAATGCTAATTTTAATGTGTTATTGTCAAGTAAACTGCAGGTTTTAACTGAGATAAAAAATTTTAAATGTGCATTACCTTGATTACTTGGTCTTCTCACAAGTACATGTAATAGCTATATTGTCTGAATGTAATGTTTCAAGTCAAAATGGGCAGTCCTTCAGGTTGTATTCCTAGAGATTCATATGTTCTCTTAGGCGTCCCCCAGTGCCTTTATTATTTGTGAGAAGGCATTCTCCTGTGGGTTAGATTGAAAAATTGAGGTGAAATAAAGCTATTTTAGACCAATTTGTTGACAAATCACAGATTGTCTACCAAAATTTTAAAACTCTGCCAATATTTCTGGTAGATGTACTTGTGGGTTGACTACCCAAAGGGATCAGTAATCAGCAAACCAAAAGTGTAATATCTGAGCATTGTCATAAATAGGTACGGCCATATGTTTAAAGTTTTGGTTAAAATACAGACTTAAGTGCATTAACCACCAAAATATGAATAAGTGGGGAAAGTCAGCATCCTTGCCTAGTGCTTTGCAATAGTTTAAAAAGTTGGCAACAAATATTACTAGCTATTACTTGTGACAACGGTTTAGAGTATAATAGTTGAGACCAGCTGAAGAAGTTCCCCTGGAATTCCAAACGTAAAACTAACCAAATGGATTCCCTCTGCAATGACTCAAACACTTTAAGTGCTATAAATGACACTACCCTTGATTCAGTACTGCACTGGCTCATTTGTTAGACATTGTAAAGCAGTCTTCATGTACCCAGTATTGCCACAAAGCCCTGCTGATTCTTATTCATTAGAACTTGTTATAAGATGTGGATTTTTACGTAAAGTACTAAGGAATCTGGAACTGGGCAAGCAGAGATAACTTTATCAAATGGCACTTGAAAACTGCAGCTATTATTGCAGCTGCAGTAGTAATAAAATAATCACAGGTTCACAGGAGGTTACTAGGCTATTGACCCAAAGGTCTTTACAAGCCTAGCCATATGTACCCAATATAATACTAGAGGAAGGATATTGCCTAAACTCGAGGTCTTAATTAGAAATAATTGCCCATATCTTAGAGGGTCACGGGTGAAATACCTAGCAGATGTGTATGGTTTTCCATCAAGTCATCCAGACTACGCTTAAATAGAGTCATAGAGAGGCTCTGTTTGATGTGGATTGATAGCCTATTCCAGAGGTGTGGCAACCTCTGAGACAAACCTGTCTCTCTCAGCAGGTCCTATTTGTGTTGCAA
The DNA here is from genome assembly GCF_019279795.1 of Protopterus annectens. Taxonomy (NCBI): domain Eukaryota; kingdom Metazoa; phylum Chordata; order Ceratodontiformes; family Protopteridae; genus Protopterus; species Protopterus annectens. The sequence continues at coordinate 631,312,877 of NC_056736.1, read as the reverse complement.
GCCAGATTAAGGTCCCTGGAGCGGGTGACTCGTGTCCCAGTTGACTTGCAGATGTACAGCATTTCCATTAGGTTTGGATCAGAGATTGCTCTGTAGGTCAAGCACAAGTCTCCTCTAAGTAGTCTGTACACTACTAAGTACTGTACACTAAGTACAGTGACAGCAATTCAGTCTGTCAGTGTATGGCACCATGTACTGGAGACCTTGAATTTTCTTAGAAATCTCTGAGCGGTCTCAAGCTGCTGCAAGTGCCTGGTAATATGCATATCAATGGAGGCATTGTACTAGAGTATTGGCCTGATGAGGGACAAGTACAGGGGAGTTATAACATCTTTTTCTCTTGAGGCAGTGCCTTTGCTAATGAGGTGTGCAATGTGGAATGCCTTCCTTACCACATCAGACACATGGTGGTCTAAGTTAAGCCCATAGTCTACTTGCGTTCCCAAGTCTGTCACTACTAAGTTGTTAGAGTATTATTATTTATATGATAGCAGGGAAATCATTTTTACCAAAGGGGATAATGCATTTTTTAGCATTGAGTTTGAGTCCATGGCTTTGGCACCACTCATTGGTTTGTGTAAGTCTCTCTTGAAGTATCTTGACATAATTTGGGAATTCAATAATTGCACCTAATTTGTAGTCATCAGCAAACTTAGTCAGCCACCGCCCCTCTGCTTTGACCTGAACTTCCGAGAAGTATATTCCAAACAATAGGTGGCCCAGCACTGACCCCTGTGAAATCTCACTGGTGACAGGAATGCTAGTTGAGGTACAGACTCCAACTTTGACATGGGTGATCTGTCGGTGAGTCAGTTTACAACCTACCTGTCAGCATTAGGGTTGATATTCAACTGGGTGAGTTTATCAATGATGACCGAATGTGGGATTGTGTCAAAGCCCTTGTCTAAGTCAAGGTAGGCTATCTGCACAAATTTACCTTTGTCTATGACAATATTTCCGAAAAAGCCTGCCAGTTTAACAGCCAAGACCTGCCCTTGACAGAACCGAACTGAGTCAGATCAAGGGTTTAGAGGTCCTCCTATACACTTATTTATAAGGTCCATGATGATTCGTTCAATGGCCTTACAGTTGAGGTTGGTTAAGCTTATGGGTCTATTGTTCCAGAGTTATGTTGCTGTACCCCCTTTATGAAGGGGGATGACAGCTGCTGTTCTCCATTCAGTACGGACAAAACCAGTACACAGTCTGTGCTTGAACAGAGTACCTAATGGATTTGCTAACTCATGTTTTAGACCATTTAAAACACAACTTAGGATGCCATCCGGTCCCTTAGAGGCTGTGGTTTTGGCCTTGGAAAAAGCATTAATGACTTGCTCTTTGGAGATATGAGGTAGAGGAGATGTTGAAGGAATGTTCCATGGTATGTTTGGAGGGGACGGGGGGGGGGGGTGAAATTTTCACCAAACCTGCCAGCTAACAGGTTAGCTATTTTCACAGGATCAGTGTGTGTAATGCTATCCACAGCTAGCTCAGCACACATCTGGGTCCTACCTTTTAGGTTACTGATACAGCTGAAGAATGCCTTATGGTTATCTTTAGCTATGGTTGCTAAATTTTCTTCATAGTTGCCCTCGGGGGATTTTACAAGTTGTTTTATTTGCTTGTTCAAGCAGAGGTGTGTGTTCCAGTGCTGGGACCTCTTTTTTTTTTTTTATTCTTAGACAGCAACTTCTTCCTCTTATTGTGTAACTTATTAATGGTAGAAGTCAACCAGAATGGCTCATTTTTTCTTGAGGATCTTGCTTTGATCCTGTCGGATAAAGGTATGTGTATACATTTGTAGAAGTGTTTGTACAGAGCATAAGTGTATACCTTAGTATAGTTGTCAATGACACCTGTCAGAACAGGTGCTTGGAAGATGTTTATGCCTTCCCTTAGGAGGGTATAATTAGCTTTGGTGAAATGTTGTAGCCTGATTTCTCCTAAGAGGGGTTCAGGTGTTATTGCAATTTCAAATGTGACTGTTTTGTGATCAGATTTAACCAGTGAGGGTCCTACACTTGTAGTGGTGCAACTATCACCCATGTTGCTGAGGGACCAGGTCAAGAATGTTTAAGCCCCTTGTGGGGTTGCATACTATTTGTTGCAGGGCATTTGTGTTAAAGTCCAAAAACCTTTGTGTGAGCATGTTGGAACTTGTATAAGCTTTCCAGTCAGTGGAGGGATAGTTAAAATCACCCGTGATTAGTGTGGTTATAATTTGACTCAAGTAGGTCCAAATAAGCAGCGTGGGTATCTTGGATCATTGAAGGGGGCCTATAGAAGGGGGGGGTTCTTACCCACAGTTAGTTGAACTTACAGTAACTCCATAGAGTTTTCATGTCTAACCAGTCTAGAGGTGTATTTGTCTTTGAAGATATGCACTGCTTTGGTTTTCACACATTCATTTTGCAGTCTAAAAGCATGGAAGGCACTGTAGCCTTGCAAGGTCGGGATACTCTCAGCGGCCCTGAACCAAGTTTCAGTGACTGCATAGATGTCAGCATCCTCCAGGGAGAGAGTGCTTCCAAAGAATGCAGTTTTGGATTTAAACACCTAGCATTAAGCAGCATAACCCTTAATTTATCTGTGAGGGATATTTTCAAGTTGGAAATTTTGTTCTTGAGACCTTGCAAAAAAAGACTTAGAATAACACCAGAAACAAAGCCAATTGTTGAAGTCAGTCTTTTTTTTTTGTTTGTTTATATTGTGGTATAATCCCAGGTAGGGGTTGAATATTATTCAGGGTTAGGGACATAACTGCCTGGGACACACATTCAGAGAGCTCAATCATGTCTCTCTTTGAGTGCATGTGTGATCTGGTGTATCCTGGCACCCAACAGACAGCTGACCGTGACCTTCTTGTCCAGCCTGGTGAGTGGAACATCTGTGCATCTCACAATGGAGTCACCTATGACTAAAAAAAATTGGTTTGGATGTGCTTTGCCTTGGGGGTTTATTTGGTGAGACACTGGTGCTCATGTTATTATGTGTACTGAGCGCTATAGATACTGTATTAGGTGTAGCTTGTTTGTTTGCAAGGTCTCTGGTGTTTAGGTAGGTTTCTGTTGAGTACCTCCGTGTATGATTTATGTGCTGAGTGCATGGTTTGCATAGGAGGTGTATATGAGCTGGCAACCTGTTCAGTGTTACTGCTCTGTGCACGAAACAGCAAGGCTTTCAGATTGTTACTGTAGATGCATCTCTCACAAATTCTACTTGAGTGACTTAGGAGTTAGAGGGTTGTCGGTGTACATGAGGCAGAGTTGATACACTGCCTCAGGATACCCATTTCAATCAGGCTGGCAGGAGAAATGGAGGAAAACTGACCATCCATAATGCTAGGTAAAATTCTGTTTTAACAGTGCAGGAGGAATGGAGGGGTGTGGTATGGATGGGTGCTCAAAATGGGGTCTATACTAATGCGGTGCCCACAAGGGGTCTATACTAATGAGGGCTTTCTACATAGTATGAGACAACTGGAGATTGGGTGGTGTGAGGTGCTCTCCAAGTAGCTAAGAGCAAGTTAAGGATTTCTCAGCTGGATCACGGCAGCTTCTATATGTATCTACTGAAATTTTTGCTTTTATAACCTCCAGTCATCCCCCCCCGGGTGGTGCACACAGATGAATTTAGCAGAGAAACTCTGTGGAGCTGTGTTAAAACGTGGAGCTTATGTAGCAACAGTTAGCAAACTTTTTTAAACAATTTAACCAGTTATAAAGCTCAAAACTGAGGCATGCTCCAGCAACAGTCAATCAGAAGAGTCCTAACTGCATTCTTCTGACACAAAGGTATAGGAGGGCCTCACCAACAAAAAATAATCTGGTTTAGTGCTCAGTTATACAAACATAACTAGATTCAGCAGATCTGAATCTAGTCTACAGCAAACTGCAACAAATCAGCAATAATAGTTCAGAAATCAGCAATATGTTAAAAATACAGTTTAAAAGTGCAAAACACAGTGAAAACTTGTATTTATGGTTAGCAAGATAGCCTTGGATGCTTTGGATCGCACAGATTCTAGGAGTGCTAGCACATGGAACAGCACAAATTATGCTGCCCACATAAAACACTTTTCAACAGTCTTTTTAAACAGTGAAGAAGGGCAGATGATGATATTCTCATCCGATGAATAAGTCATAAATTTGTTTTAAAAGGTGTTATTTTATAATTCTTTAAAATTTATCATGTAGTTATTTATTTTTCTATTTAATTGTTTCATAGAATACTGTGGTCTCTCTGTCTCTGCAGAGACGGCCAATAAAGCATTGTGTTTCACTTCATTGGTATGTAGTGTTAAACTCTTAGCCTAGAGGGTTTCTCTGTATTTATAAATGTTAGTCACGTATCTTTGAATTTATTACTGCTCAGTATCTGAGTTGTTTGGCTTCTGTTACATACCTACAATCAACTGCATTAATGGCCGAGTTAAGTACAAACGTGCAGTGTTAAAGATTGTACTGCATTTTATTTTTCCTTCTAATTGTTTCATTGACTATTGTTGGCTGTGTCTCTTTCTAGTTTGCTTTTCTGTTTAATTTTTTCATAGAATACTGCACACTCACTCTGTCTCTGCAGTTTCCTGCCTGCCCTCCCTGTTCTTGTTCTGGTATTAATCTTGGTGGCTTTGGAATTGCCCCGCCCCTCCTGTAAATTTGTTTGAACACTCCTTCTGGGTCTGTCATTTGCTTACTCAACCGAGTACAGTGAAATCATATTTTGACTTCAGACACTTTTACCAGTCCCATCTGTTCAGCTCTATCCCAATCTAGTGTCACTAGCTCATTCTACCAATACAGAGAGAGCATTTGTGAAGGGCAAGCCATTTAGGTCTTTAATTTGGAATTATCTTGTTTCTCCTTTCTCCCTTTCCAAAAAAAAAAATATAAGCTTGTTCCTGCCTGTCTTGTAACTAGTCTAGTCCAGATACAGATTTGCTGTAACCAGGACTGTTTGTAAGCTTCTGAGCCCCCAAAGCCTTTCTGTGTTGGAGGGAAGCCTTCTATAGTATCAGTGGGAGTGGTAAGCACTAGGTAGCCTATCTACCACAAGAATGGTTTCCGGCCCAGAAATTGTAGTTTATTGGCCGTTTGGGCAGTTTTTCCATCTCTTTCAACTTTCTGGTTTAAAAGCCTGCATTTGCGCTTGTTTCCCACCTTTCCTGTAAGTAGTCTAGTCCAGATACAGATTTGCTGAATCCAGGACTGACTGTAAGCTTCTGAGCCCCCCAAGCCTTTCTGTGGTGGAGAGAAAGCATTCTAGCTTATCAGCGGAAGTGGTAAACACTAGGTAGTCTATCTACCACAAGATCCAGGTACAGATTCTTAGTTTTAGCACTTAAATTTGCTTATTTGTGCTCAGCACTTGTTCAGAACTTGTTAGCCCTAAGTAAGCTGCAAATTACTGCAGCACTGAACCTTCCTCTTTACCTAGAAGAAAACAGTTTTTGTACTTACTTTCCTCACTTGCTTAGAGAAAAACAGCTCTTATACTCATTCTCCTCACTTGTCTAGAGGAAAGTAGTTTTTTATTCATGCATGTATGATGTTCATCGTGCATACAGCTGCAGTAATCACATATGGGATGTCCTTCAAGAATGCAACTGCAGTCATAACATATGGGATGTTCTTCGTTTTCCATTGCTGCAGTCCTTACTATTGGGTATAGTCCGCGTCCAGTCGGCCCGAATACCAGAGTATAAGGCTGACGTCGGTCAGGGCGCATTAGACTGACGTCAGTACGTCAGGGTACTAATGCGCATGACCGACGTCATATCCTCAGTCTTTTTTGCCGCATGGTCCGATGCAGAAGCAGTTTTGCGAGTGCAGGTTGGCGTTCTGAAATATTTCCGAAACCGGAGTTTCAGACCGAAACAGAGTTGGCTAAGTACCCGTTAGAACATTTTGGTTTTTCTTGCCTCAGTATTTTACCGGATGTCAGAAAAAGTGAATAACTGTATTTCTTGTGGGAAACAGATACCTCATAGGGATTACCATACCTTGTGTATACCTTGCTTAGGGCCTGAGCACGGCGTTGTTGGTTGCCGCTCTTGTGCTAGGTTTAACAAACGCACTATTAAGAGGAGGTTAGACTGTGCCAGGTTAGTGTTTGGGAAGCGTTGCAATTATAAAATGCCGTCGGATGCTCCGACGCCCGCTTCGCCCAAGAAGCGCAAGGACAAAACAGTGAAGCCTAGGGTTGATGAACCGGCAGTCCCGGACGCCGGTTCTTTAGAAGGCTCAGTGGAGCCAGAGGTTTTGCCAGGAGTTTCTATGGAGTCTCAGGCAGAAACTTTACTGTTACAGGATGTGCCTTCTCAGGAGGTAGGCCAGGCTGAGGGGGCTTCTCAGGTAACTGTTCTTCCCTCTCTTCCCAAGGTAGTTAGAGCCTCTCCTTCTGTTGCCAAAACTTCTTTGAGAGGTAGGCCTAGTTCAGCTTCAGTGGGGTCTTCTCCTAGCATTTCGGGTTCTGTACCTAAGAAACATATGCTTAAAATGGCAGAAGATTTGATTACTATGATTAGAGGTTCTATGCCCCGCCTGATAAGAGGCCTAGGGTGGAACCGGAGTTTGATAGTTTTGAACAGTGTTCAGAGGCTTCAGAGTCTTCTGCGGAAGACTTGCAGGAGTATCCTACTTATTCTGATTCTGATGTGGATGATTCCACTCCTACAGCTTCTCCTCCTGAGGATTTCTCATTTTCAGAGACTCTGCATTCCATGAGGGAGCACTTTAAATGGGAAGGCCAGGATTACTCTGATTCCAGGAAAAGGCTTAGGGAATTCTTGTTTTGCCCCAGCATAGGCCCTTAGCTATTCCTCCTGTGTTGAATGTGGTGGAAGATGTTTTGCAGAGGCTTCCTGAATCCTGACTCTTTGCCTCCTGCTCCTGTTAAGCCTGATAGGTATTATAGGGTGCCCGAAGCTCATAAGTATTTGTTTAAGAGTCCTAGGGCGGACCCAGAAACTATTTCTCAAGGGCCTAAAGGTGTTAAGGCTTCTGTGGTTAAAAATCCTGTTCCCACTGATAAAGAGGCAAGGGCCTTGGATAGGTGGGGAAAGAAAGTGTATACTTCTTCCACTCTAGCCATGAGAGCGTTGAATTGTCAGTTTCACATGCTAAAATATCAGAATTATCTCCTTTCACAATTAAAATATAAGGTGGATGCTTTGGCGGAAGGTATTGAGTGTAAAGAGTTGCTGGACTTGGTTCATGTGTCTGAGCAAGTGGGTAAGCATTCTTTGCAATGTGGTTTTGATGCTGTACAGGCCTCCTCGAGGGTGGCTGCTACTAGTTCTGTTCTTCGCAGGCATGCCTGGTTGAAGGATCAGAATTTAGCTGAGCATGTTAAGACAAGGATTTTGGATGCTCCTTTACAGTCTGATGTGTTGTTTGGATCGCCTGTGGAAGCAGTTTTAAAGAAAATGGAGGACAAAGCTAAGTCTATGCAAACTGTTAAAGATTTTTGCAGGTGCAGCCACCAAGTTTAGTAGAAATTGGCCTGCTAAGGGGTGGACATATCCTGCTTATGATTCCCAGTCTAGGGGTAGGTCTAGACGTGGTAGGGGCAGGGCTCAAGGTTCTTTTAGGCCTAGAACAGGAGTTCACCTGCTCAGACTTCTGGTGAGGGCAGGGGTCAGTCCTTTCGTAAACAGACCCAATGACCTGTCTTTTCAGCTGCCAGTAGATTCTCGTCTGGCAGCTCCTTTGGGAGGAAGACTGTCTCTTTTCAAAGAAAATTGGGATTTAATTACTCAAGACAAATGGGTGTTGGATATCATTCACCACGGTTACAGATTTTACTTCCATACAATGCCCCTTTCAAAGGCATGCCAGACGTTCCTCCTCCACAAAGAAAGGAGGCTCACAAGCAAGTTTCTCAGTTACTCCAGATGGGGCCATTCAGCCAGTCCCTGTATCAGAAAGGGGCCTAGGATTTTATTCTCGCCTGTTCCTAGTACCAAAGAAGGGGAACACGTGGAGACCAATTTTGGATTTATCTCTCCTCAACACTTTTCTGGACATTCCCAAGTTCAAGATGTTGACGTTACAACAGCTTTTACCTCTGCTGGGCAAAGATCACTGGATGGTAACTTTAGATCTCAAGGAAGCTTACCTTCATG